>NC_061495.1:14148955-14450405 GCF_022539355.2 Hippoglossus stenolepis | reverse complement strand
TAATGCGCTTCGTCAACTTTGCAGAACTTGCTGTGGAGCCGATTAACTCAACTGAGCATATGCATTTTTAACAATATTCAAACCCTGCTTATTTTCATCGGCTCATGTGTGAGTTTGTCACACTATTCTGTCCTCATTATTTTTAAGGTCACTTTAAATGATCCTGTGATGTGTGAAAGTAAATGAGACAAGAGTAAAGGGCCGTTACACATTACATAATAGTCATCTGGGGGCCAGTCCTGAAGAGAAAATAAATACTTTCTAAATCTGCTGCCAAGGAAGAGCTATCAGCAGAAGCTGATGGCAGCATGAGCCATTATTTTTTTTCCCTGCTCATCTGCAGGCAAAGAGGGCTAAGAGCTGTGCTCATTTGCATAAGCATAAATACCTGCTTTTGTGGTTTTTAGATAGCTGTGATAAAAGAGGGAATAGAGTGGATTAGATGCCTCTTGCACAACTATAAAGCGCTAAACAGAGTTCTCACACGATAACCACAATATGCCTCAGGAAAAGAAGAAGATGTTCAAAACTAATTCCATATTTATGCTGACCCGACGACCCGTTTTATTTAATACTTCGACTCTGCAAAGTCACTACAGTTTGGCAAAGTTAATAACTTTATTTTAAGCACAGAGTCTGCGGAGGATTCAAGGCCACGCAGGGCAAAAGACAAGCAATAAGAAAGAAGGTCATATTTGTGCCCCCAGTGATGTGCACTGGTCTGACAGATAGCCAATTGTACACAGAGGGAAAATGCATTTATCAGTCAATACAATATCGTTCCCTTCATCATCGCTTCATGTGCTCCTTGTAGGTCAAACAGTTGTGCAATGACCTGACAATTTGTGCCACAAGGTACATTCACTTGCATGGCTTGTGTGTCTGCGGCCGCGGCGGCTGAGAGACGGAGTGTTTATTCATATCCAAATGGACTTCACATTAATGTCCTGCAGCAGCTCTCACAGAACATTTCAAATCTCCCAGGGTGATAGACAGCAAGTGTTTTAGAGCTGGTTTTCAGCTCATCAGTAGTCCACTGACAAATGAGTCAGAGCTGCATGCCATCTCTAGCCTCTGCACCTGATGGTGTTAGATTTATTTATGACAAATGGACGTGAATGTGATTATTCTTTATGGCCCCCTCAACATTACAACTTTGGGGGCACAATTCCCCACTGTCACCCAGCATGTAAAGATGGAGCTTCTCCGAGTCGATATCGTTTTGTGCTTCAGGCCCATCACACAACGCAGCGTTTTTGTACTAGTTGTGTCTCATCTTCATCTTCGTCTGAAGTGCCAAGTGTAGATATTGACATGTGGATGCTTTGAGTTTTGGAGCTGACCTAAAAGAAAAACACACAATTTGTCTCCTGAAAGTTTTCCCAGAAAATCCGACGAAGTTTATTCATCCCTGAGGTGTAATTTGCATCGTTTACAATAACAAATCAAATGCATGCATATTCATGTCATGATACTTTAGTAGAGTTGAAGCATGACATAAGTAAGAAAAAGCAGCAATTTCAAGTGTAGCTTGAGGATAATATTCATGTTCACAATGCAACATATGTCGAGGAGACAACTCCTGTTTGCAATTTTCTTACTTTCAAACACAAGTTTATAGTTTAGACACTGAAACCTTCCTGAATTTAATCAGTTGCTGGAAGTAATCTCCAGTATTTTTAGAAAGTGCGCTCACTCGGATTAGTGTATTCCCTCAAATGCTTATTTTAACCTGAGATTCACCTATCAAGGACACACTCTCTCCTGTTTTTCTTGCACACTTGGATTGTTTGAAAAATATTCAAATTATGCTAATCTGAGCTCAGAGCATTGTTTTCTCTCCACGCCAAATTATGCCATATGCTTGTGCCTGATAGTAAGACGGATGTTCAAGAGGGAATCTGGGTCCAGGGTTTGGATCACGAGCACCGAGCTGCCGTGTCAGAACCTCAGTTCGACATGGTGCTGCCTTCTCAGTTTACTGAACCACATTGACATTTAGCTGCTCACACATGACCCCTGAGATGTTAAAGAATTTTTATTTTAAGGTATCAAAATATCTAGTTACCTTTGTAACATCTTTTCATCACTATTTGTAAACTGAGCTCCATAAAGGTAAAAAGTACTCTCAGAGAATACAAACGTTTATTTTCATTAATTCCCATAATACCCATAAAATATTAATAATTTTGTACTCATCAAGTTTATTTGTCAGTTACTGTGCAGGCTAATAACAAAACTATAAATATGCCAAAGTCAGCCCTGAGGCTTATTTTCATCGGTGGTCCCTGGCTAGGTGTCAAGTTGGCAGCTGGTAATCAGATAACACCAATACTTATGCACTTATATACTTGTGTATTTATATACTTATATAATACAGCTTTTTTGTCTAATCAATAGCATTTTGTTCATCTGTTGGGTTTCTTAATGGCACTTTTGAGCGATGTGTTACTGAGATGAATGACTGAGGACATATGGCAGCAACTGATTGTAAGTCATATTTTTGGGGCTTTGCCACTAAAGTGAGATTTATAAAACATTTTATATATGATTACATTTTTTAAAAACACAGTGATGCCTTTAATGATGTTTCATGATATTATGTTCAAATTATAACTAAACTGGGAGGTGATGCTTGTAAAATCAAATGTCATGCATGTCCACTCAATGCTTATGAATGAAAGACAGAAACAAGGAGTTTCTGTTTCCCCTTAGTGAAAAGCCTCTGAGCATTCAAAGATACAAATATGATTTAGATAAAGATAAGAAATGAGTTGCCATGCAACATTATCATCCCCGCTGCTTGCGTGATTGTGAATTTACTCCTTTATTGCTTTAATACGACGTGTTAGATTTCTTTCATATCTCAGCAGTCAGATATATACGATGAAAAATAGATAGAAGCACCCCGACATCAAAGATAGTGAAAAAGAATCTAAAGGTTCATTTCAAAGCAAACGTTGCCAGGCGATATAATGCAGAGGTGTTGTAGTCGTTTCATCTTCACCATCAAACTGCTTTTAGATGATTATACTTTGATATTGTAGGTTCTTCCTCAAAGTGTACATGTTTAAAAGGAGGAAAATGTCAGGTTTTCAGTTATGCTTGGACACAGGGTGATTTATAATAAAAGTAATAAGGTTTTATTACACCTCATGTTTCTGCAAACTATATCCAGCAATCATAGATTCATACAGGTGAAAGCTTAAACCCTCAGTGGTTATTTTAAAAACTATTATGGCTTGATTAATGAGTATATGATGTACAGTATGAGGCAACACTTAATAACATTACTAATGTCGGTCTGTTCTCCTTTGGTTCTCATACCACTAGGGGGAAACATCATTCTATGCAACCTCCAAAAAAAAAAAAAAAACACATGGGCCACAGTTGTTTATACAGCAGGGTGGCTTAGATGTGATCCCAACAATATGATTGAACAAATTGAAGAGACATATTCAATTTACTGCTGTTGGGATTGGTTCATTAGAACAAGAAAATCTTTCGGGGGGGAAGTGCAATTCATGAGCTCTTGCTGTCGCCATCACAAATCATCAGTTTTAATGGAGTTTCACTGAGTGTCAAGGGGAAGCCTGCGTTCGGCAACAACATCAGGTAACGTAGGAGTAAAGCGTCGCTGCTTTTACGTTCTCGTCGCTGTTGTCGGACGTGGCCGCTCTTTGTGTGGCCCGTGCATTCAGTGGCAGGTTCTCCACTGCAGCCATTGTCCAGTCGCACGCAATTTCACGAAGCGCTACAGGAGATTTGAATATACTGTTAATGGGGAGATGTTGCATTCAAAGAAAAAAAGAGGACGAGCGCACTTTGATGGGCTCGAGCGATCAGAGCATTGAGCTCTCATTGTCAGCTGAAGCACATACACGAATGATTCAGTGACACAAATCCCATACTTCTCTCCTTTCTTGTTATCTTACACTGAACCAATTGCCCAACCCACACACTCTGTAGAGAGAAATTAATATTCAGCCCCCCCCCCTTTACTGTAAATCATATACACGACTAAATAAAAGCACGGGGGATAACTTTTTCTGTTGAGCATATTTACAATATTGTACAACAAAGGCTCAAATCCCGTCCGGGCCTGAGCAGGATGAGCTGTTATTACGCGTCTTTATAAATAACAAATATCATTGCGTGCATGACTGAACTCTGGATGTTACAGTGACAGAAGCAGGAGAAATAAACAATAGATATAACCGATCTCCCTCTAAGCCTCTTTGTAATATGGCATCTGTGTAAAAACCAGTTGAAAAACAAAGGGCTTCATCTCATCCACCGTGGGAATATTAATTTAGTTTGTTAAATGGACACATTGAGTCACTGCTGCTGTTTCCCGGCCCCGCAACAGACTGCTCGACCTCTCTCTTAAACAGTAATGGCACTACCTGCGGTTCTCTGTCTGCAGAGTGTGGCAGCTCGCACATCGCGCTTTGGTCCTGGGTTGATGAAGATAAATCTGTGCCAGTTGTTCACCAGTTGATTGTGGTTTACTGCTGAGCAGGGAGAGCGTCTCATTGTGTCAGCATGGGCCGTCATGGAGACGGCTGCCAAAAAGAAATGGAGCCTTTATGTTGCACGCCACTGTAAGGAAGGGAAAATTAGGGAGGGGAGAGAAAGGGAGCACGGAATAATATGTTGCATCAATCAGTCTAAATGACTTGCTTATGTAATTAGCTAACAATGTTTTGTTTCTCCGGTTCCCTGAAGTTATTAGTGCTTCACAGTTAACCTTGAAGTAATTGGAAAGCCTTGGTTGATGTTCCTCTATCTGTACGGGACTGACAGTTTATTTTTCTTCTTTGGATGGCTTCCCTCCCCTTCCATGTTACTACGGTATTTATGAATTAGCTTCCTGTCACTTTACAGTACAGCCTCATACTAATTGGGGATGAGATATATGGGTTATTCACATCCCACTAGGTGGCATGCTGCTTCCCTTCCTTCCCGACATTAACATGACTGAGAATTGTCGAAACTAATAACATGGTGTTGCTCGGGTAATACTGCGGCACAAATTACACCTTCCTTGAAAATGGTATAATCTCTAACATAAATTTAAACACTGGAGCTCCGTAGCCACTGCTCCTCCAAGTAGTCCCTGACATTTTAATTTGATGCTTCATCTGCAATTAGACACGCACCGCGTGGCCACCGGCTTATTTTTATTTAGTGAGAATCAAACATTCACTTTCGACTCCTCTTAATTTGAAAAAGAGAGACCGTGCCACACTCTGTGCAGAGGTTTTACCCTCCGTTCCTATTAAGTATTAATAAGTCGGACAGTGTTTCACTGAAAAATGAATTTAGCTGTCATGGTTGTGACGACTACCGTATCTGCGCTACAGACACAATCACCAGCAGACGGCTGGTGTGGTTGTCAGAGCGGCTGAATGTGGTGTCGGTGAAGAAATGATGAGTCCGAGAGGAAAAAGTCGGCTCCTCATGGTTTGAATTTAAAGGAAAAACCTCCAAAGACAAAGAAGAAAAACATCTCGGATTGTTTTGCGTGTTTTCTGCTCTATTTCAGTTTCACACGGGGACAAAAAAAAGAAGTCATGTCCTTTTTAATTTTCTGATAGTCCCTTTCCTCTGTCGGCCATTTTGCTGGATAGATAGCTGTCCGAGAAGTTAATTTAAATGGCTTTTTGAGGATGGTGATTGATCCGTTGCATACTAAATAACTTCCCCGGCCTGAGATAAAGTGCCACTGCAGAAAGAAGAAGGACATTTCATGAGCTGTCCCAAATCACCACTGCTGTTATCACTGTCTCCATCTGAATGCGTTAGCGCTGCTCCTTCAGCGGCTCTCACCTTCAGGTAATCCAGCACAGACGACTGAAATTGACTCATCGTCAACATCACACATATTAGCCCTCAATTAATTCATTAATGTTATGGTTTTTGTTCATTTTGATTAATGCCCTGAAATCAATGCTCCTCTCAAGGGGCTTTTTAGACATATGTCTACAATATGAAATGTGTAAAAACAAAGGAGTGCTTTGTTTTCTTTGGGATTGTCAAGAATAGAGGAGGCTGTGGCAGGTTTTCCTTTGTTTACCCGGAGAGATCACGGCCGGGGTCATATTACAAATGTTTACTCCTCCTGTCAAAGGATAAGTTGTAAATTTTAGCGCACAGGAAATGAAAGATGTAGTGGCATGCCGAGTGCAGACACACAAGTGATGTCACGTCGAGTGAGCAGTTCTCTCGTCTAGACTGGCAGGTGATAGAGGATAAACTCCGTTTTGATCTCGTGTTGGCTCGTCACAACGAAAAACAAGAGAAGAACAGCAACAGAAAAAAAGAAAGGAAAAAAAACCCCGTTAAATTTCTGATATTATTGCTTCAGTCAGCTGGTATCAACCGGCACAGTGCAGATAACTACACTTCATTCTGTTTGGAGTAATGGGTGGCTAGGTTTGATGTTAACACTCTTATTAAAAATGCAAAAAAACAAATAAACACATCCTCATTAACATTCAGTGCCACGGAGGTGTGATTGATTCCATCATCAACCAAGTTATTTTCGTGGCCAGTGCAGGAACATCAAACGCCATGACCTCCATTATTTCCCTTTTGAAATTGCATTCACTTTATTCGCCTCTCCGCTTCTCCAATACCCTGAATCATTTCTCCTGGGAGGTGGTTTTTTTTCTAACCTGCTGCTTCTCTGCCAGTCCTAAGAGCAGTGTAACCAGCAATTCTCTCCCACTGTATGTGGGACACTTGAGCTAAGAGCGAGACCAGACATCTGGCACAGCCTTTTCTGCGAGACTGCACTAGATTTCGGCTCTGCGATATTTAGACTGAGGACCCCCAAAAATAAAGTGGCACACATGTTATATTTATCCCTCATAATATATATGGTAGATCTATCGCGGCACAAATTAGACCCTCTCTTCAATATCGAGAGCAGGGTGTGAGAAAACAGATTTCAAAAATAAATCTATACGTCTCTATTTGAGCTTGTTCCGCTAAATAAACACTTAAGATAAGAAGGTTTTGAATCCATGGTTCAACAGGGGTCTTTCTGTGTGGAGTTTGCTTGTTCCATCCTTGTCTGCGTGGGTTTTCTCTGGGTGCTACGGCTTCCATCTAAACACATGCATTGGATTTTGGAGACTCCAAAACAACTGTGGGTGGAGATGTGAGAGTGAATGGTTTTCTGTTTAGCCCTGCGGTCCGCCGGCAACCTGTCCAGGGTGGACCCCGTGTTTTGCCTAATGTCAGCTGGGATTGGCTCCAGCTCCCCCCACAATCATAAAAATGATAATAAAGATGATGGATGAATGGATGATTTTTCCAAGGAGTTCTTTGGAAAAGACTCTTTCTTTCTGATTGATTTCGTTTATGTTGATGTTCCAAATGTGGTGCTGCCGCCAGGAGGAAATTAAGTTAGCTTACCATAAAGGTCTAGATCTAAACGCACATCCAGCAGCATCTTTAAAGCTCATACACGAATGCATCCTGTCTTGTTTTTGAATCCCTACACAAACAGAAATGTCAAAACAATTACAATTTTGCATCACAGGGAACATGCGTGATGTCACTTTTTCTTGGTTACCTTTCCGTGACGGCGAGGTTGCCTGGCAACCGGCGACGATGCCGCATGCAGAAACGCTGGTCAAATAGATAAAGAAACCGTTGCCGCGCCGTGTTAACTCCCTCTTAAAGCCCATGTGTTTGTAATATCCACATCGCTGCTTGTGTCCAGATTAAACAAACGAGATACGCTGTGTTATTTAGTGAGCTTTAAAGGTTCGCCAAGTCTTTATGCTGTAAGCTTATCGACTCATACACAATGCAAAGACTTGACAAGTGGTAACAATCTTTTTTTCCCCTTCTATGCCCACAGTAAAGGGAAGCAAATAAATGTCAAACTATTCCATTAAATCTCGGACAACGAAAAATCAGGGTGACTCATAGTCCGGCTATGTAGGGCTCAGAAATTACTGAAATAACTGAAGTATGAACAACGTCAATCCTACCGCTGTGCAGTGAGGTTCTCTGGCGCAGGATGTGACGGCCTCTGTGATCCCTCTCCAGCCTCCTGCTCGATGAACTTTGACCTCTTCCCTGTCCATGCTGTTTCTGATTTCTTTCTTTCTTTTTTTTGGTCTGGTGTTCACAGACATCCGATGTTATCTTTTTTTTTTTTGGGGGGGGGAGTTTCCATTCAGTCTCCAGCTCAGGGTGCTTCCCATTTCATCAGTGTAATGGTCCCCGGAGTTGTCACATGTAATGTCATACACCGTTCCAGTTTTTCACTCCAGGGTGCATGGGGGCTATTTTTAGGGTGCACCGGCGCCGATGTTAAGGTGTTGAATGATTTGTGGTCAGTGCTGACTCCTTGTGACTTTGGCCACATATTCCTTTGTTACAATATGTGAGACAGGGGGGGGGGGGAATATACCTTCAGCAGAACGGTTGAGAGCCCAAATCAAAAATTCACACTTCACAATAATATACGACGTTCTGACTATCATCAAAGCCTCTTTGTATAACTGTGAGCTCGTGTTGTAAATTGTTACAGGATTCTCTGGAGCTGCGTGCTGAGTTTACTGAAGTCTAACAACTTAGGACAGGAGGTCATTACTGAGATGAATAATCAATGTACTTACAGGATGGGTGCGATTCCTCCTTACGGCTGCAACTCTTGTTTTCAAAGCTCCGGCTATTTACATTAACATGACTAATTTGTAATACAAATTCCAGATTCCCTAATGAAACCCACTTGATTCAATTGTAAGTAGTTTAATATTTGCTGAAATATTTATATCGCGTGTTTAACTTCACCATTTCACAAATACAGCTGTACTAATAGCTGACGGTGACCGACTGCATTAGAGTAATGTGTTCACTAGTTTGTCATGAAGATCTAATTAATAACCGGGGTTGTGATGTGTGTTGTCAACGAGAGATAAAACCAGAAACCACGACACAAAGCAAAGCCTCACATTGCCTCCTGACGATAATTGTTAACATGTTTGACCTACTTATATTCTGGCTCATTTGAAAGCAATTAGTAATTTGTCAGAGATGCTTCCATGTAAGTCTGACCCCAGAACATCACTATATGCTCCGACTCTGCCTTTCACGTATTGTCTGTATAGAAACTCGGGGGATTGTTAATGCATCGCCGGCTATGCGGTTTGTTTTCTTCTCTTCTCGTAATTATATTCATGATACCAGCCTCAATCTTTGGATGTGGAATGAATGTGAATTCTGCTCCTGCAAGAACCTGTTAGTTTTTACAATCCTGACGTGTTTTGTGTTGGGGACCGGAGGAGTGCATCACATGCTTGCTTTCCACACTGATTGATGAGCAGGTAATTTGTGAGTTTTTAGATGCATCTGTGCATGAACCCTATAAAAATTGCACAATCTCAGCAGACAGTCACACTCATATATAGCTTCTTCCCCTCACATACAGATTAAATTCTGGATTTATTAAACCCATCTTACCCACCACAAACTGAAACCCCACCAAATGCTATAAAGACTGCAAAATACTTTCAAGTTGGACTTTCACTTTATGGAATTTGGCAGAAAGTTGTTTGAGCTCCTGGGGGTGAGGGAAAGTTTGTCAAATGCAAAAACATCAGCTCTTTAACCTGTGTGCTCAGGAGAGCAAGGCCCGAGTCCTTAGTTTAGATTCAGAATTGAAATGTTAGTGAACTGGCACATGGAGGATTTACATTTTCATGCAAATCCACAGCTGTTCTGCAACACAAATAATTTACGCAACATGTAACATGATAACAAGGCTTGCGAGATGTCTGAGGCTCCTTTTGCCGCATCCACACTCAGACAAGCGGCTCTACCTGCGTAGGTGCACGTTGAGGATCCTTGTAGTGATTGACAACCCACAGAAATGGAAGAGCAGTGACATGAGTCTACTGACAGTGCCTGCTTCTGGTGTAAAAAGAAAACCAGTGAAATAAAACATCGCTGTCCTCTACCTCGCATGTAGTCCCACAAACAATCAAACATCCTTTTTTTTGCTGATTTCTATAGATGACGGCAGACGAATTCAGGGACAAGGCAAGAAATCGATGAGAATGACGTGCAGCAGAAGTCTGAGTGTGCCTTGAACAATGCAGTTACGTATCAGTAAAGTTACAGTGAGAACATGTTGGAACATGCTACATCTTGGAACGTTAAAAAAAATGTCAGAAACAATTCCTGAATATCTTCTTCCGTGACCCATAATACAAACTTTCAGCAGGTTCCGTGCTTCTAACAGACAACCTGACAAACACTGATGAAAACAAACCGTCTATCGGCTGGACTTTGCTATTAACAGCTCACTCAAACACTAAGCCAATATACACACCGTCGTAATTCTCCCATTCATTCTCACTGTGCCACTCTGCATTTCAACATACACAATGTGACCTTTAGTTTGATACTGTATCGTTTTTTTTTTTAAAGAAATGTTTCTCAACACAACTAAACATTAGACCAAGCATTTATTTTTGAACTATTTTTAGCTCAGGATTAATACATAGTGTTTGATAGGCTTGGCAGCTGATGGTGTTTATAGGATCCACTAAAAATAGACTACAGTGGCCGTGTTCGTCTTCATGAAAGAACATGTCGTGCAGTGCAACAGCTGTCTGCTGGAAAATAGGTTAACGTACAGAATGTGATGTCGACCAGATTCACATGATGCACTCACTCAAGGAAAAACATGTTCATTTACATTAAACCAAAACTATACTTTTGCTTTTGTTGCTGAGACTTAACCCCATCCACCCACCTGCATGTCTGATTGTTCTTCAATCTAGTGCTTCATCACCACAAACACATGTCTGTATAAATACAATTTCTGTGAGTGTGACTCATGCATTTGTTTTAGAAACAGACGAACGTCGGGGCTCCGAGGAATAAACTACATCAGGCTTTGACAACACAAACAATACCTGCTCATCAAATCATGTCCTTGCTGGTTCTTAGTTTTTTCCTCGTTTTAAGAAATTTGTAGACATTAAGACAAATATAAAGTACAGCCACACTTATGCTTTAATTCATGACCACACAAGTTTCTCCACAAACCTCGGCTTAAGTGAGATATTACTGGACACGTTACTGGTCACTTCACAAAATCAACATCGTCACTTTGATCTGCTGCATTTTCAAGATATCCTTCTGTTCTGCCACCGCCCAAACAGAATGTATGCACTTTTGTTTTCCTAACCTGGTCAAGGGAAAATGTAATTACATGCGACAACTGCACTTTTGTTTTAGTTTTATTTGTTTTTTCTCCCTAAAAATAAAGTCCTGGTCGCTTTGGATAATCCACAGACCTCCGTGGCCGGTTTTTTCATCTGAACTGCACTTTCCGGCAGGAGGAAATATTCCCAGAGAAAAGTGTGGACAACATGTTCGCGTAATTGCACATAGAAATTGTAGAAGGTAACTTGGAAATTGGTTCTGATGAGTTGTTCAAACGTGTTTTCTTCAGTTCTCTGAGCAGCAAAATTGAAATTCCCTTCACCTCCATTGAAGTGCAGAGGTTTCAGCTGTACATTTCTCAGAACCTTGACACATAAAACTACTACATCTCTATAGTAATAGGGCTTTTGTGTGTGTGTGTGTGTGTGTGTGTGTGTGAGAGAGAGAACTGAGTGAATGGACTGCTTTACTGGAGATGGTTACACTGCTGAGGAGTCATGACGAATGGAATATGCAGGAATATAGCTCATTATTACCAGATAAAAGAAACATAATCGTACGCCGTGAGAAATGGTAAATATTGTTTTATTAAAGCAGTAGTGGTAGTTGAGGGATTGATATTTCTCCAACTGTCTCATTATCTGTCTTCACTCTGACAGTTTTGTCTGATTTTATGAATAAGATGACGTAGGTTGACCGTTCTAAGTTTTTTTCTCTGTGACTACTGAGACTTATGTTCCCAAACTCCTTCCTAACTGTTCATGTTCTTTTGTCTATGTCATTCTCAAGTCTTGCACAAAGTCCCATGCATTCACTCTGCGGCAAAACTCAGTGGCTCACGTTGATCATTATTCCCACTCACCACCATCAGTATTCCAGTGTGCAGCTTGAGGTGTGGTGCAACCGGCAACGGGTGCAAAAACAGAATGACAAACAACTTAATCTCACTTCTAATCACGCTTGCGCAGAGTGGTAAGTGAATCGCATGAGAGAGATAATATTGTGGGCGCCCTTAAACGAGCATCTATATAGTTACTGTTTGTCTTTTCAGCATCTGTGGGATTACAACAGGTATGATTTTTTTTTTTTTCTTACACCAGCAGAATAATGTGCTTTCAGGTAGAAATGAATTTGTCATGAAACAACTGATGCATCTGTTTTTAACGTCTATGAAGCAGCCGTGACTGCAGTTCATTCCGGGGCAGGTGCATTGGACTCATTAGCGAAAGTTATCCGTGACAAAGTCGTTACTTTCTGCAAAAACAAGGCAGCCACATTTAGACGTGGCCTATTTATAATGGATATCTCACACTGGGTTCAAATATTAAATGGTATGAGTGTGACAATACAGACACAATTGTCAATAGCAGTCCTTTCCTCAGGTTTTAACATAGACTGAATGATAATTAGTTTCCCTTTGTTGTCCTTATCTCTTACCTGCAGAAATGGCCAATTTATGCAGGCTGCACCCTGGCCAGGCAAAGTTGAGGCTCCCCAGAGGAGGAAAGCAGCCATGTTTTCAGACAATGGGATTGAACTCGGGGACGACTCAAGGTTGATTTAGATCCAGAGCTACATTGAATTAAATGCGGAACCGGGCCACACCGATCGTGGCTTAATGTTGACACAGCTTCCTCTCAACATCACCGGCACACAGGGTACACCTGCATCGCCGAGGAGCCTGCGGATGCATCGGCGAGGTGCGGTCAAGTGCGAATAAAAATGCAAATGCCAGAAATATTGTTGAAATAGCGAGTGAACTAAATGTCAGTCCATCGTTTTCAGTATGAGATATGAGATTGATGTGAATAGGCTATTGAAGGCAAGTGTGATAGCTACAGCAGGCAGGTTATACCAACAGCTGTGATATTTGAGCTGTGAAATAAGCCTCCCTTCTTCTCTCCTTTTTTTTTGTTTGAGAAGAATAAGCAATTCTCTTACGTCCTTTACAGATATTATCGCCAAAAAAAAGCCCCCAGACTGTCTGTCTTTTCTTTTTTCTTTTTTTCTTTTTTCTTTTCCCAGCTTTGTGACTGGAAATGTTTCCAAACTGGAGTTACAAGGAGGTGCAGCACAGCAGACAGGTGGTGTTGTTTTCATTATTGATAGGAATCTTTAGTTCTGAATATCCAGGGATTGATCCTGAGATGATGGGGGGGGGGGCACCAGAACAGTTTGAGAGCTTTAATGCTTCGTTTTTTTTTTTCCTTTTCCACACCAAATTATCCACTTGACCACTTGACAAGTCCTCACATGCTTTTCCCTCGGTCTAACATCGATCTATTCATAATCCCCCTACTTTCACATCCACATGTATAAGGAGCAACAGCCTCCAGCACGTTTCCTCCCCACCCACCCCCTCCACGTCTCTTTCTCCATCTCCATCTCCCCCCTTCTCTCTCTCTCTGTGTGATGCTGCCGCTGATCCACTCCGTGCGCGCACATCAGTAAATGAATCACGTAGCACTAGAACAGCCCTTCTTCGCGCGATCTTGCCCCAGACCCGTAGGAGAAAACACCCCCCCTCCGGGCACGATCTGTCACCGCTCACTCATTTGCCGGGAGAGCATCCGGAAACTATGTTAAATGCGCCAAGCGATGCGCCGGGCTCTGTCATAAAGGAGGCGTCGGGAGGATTCCGCTCGGATCTCAGTGTGGAGGGAGCAGGTTTCAACAGTTGACGCGGAGAGAACTGAGCGCAGAGGAGGAAGAAAAAAAAAAGCGATTCATTTTGATTATCTCTCCCTTTTCTCCCCTTTTTTTTGTCTTTTTCCTCTTGCAAGGGGGGGGCCAGTGCACGGGAGCATTGTCCGGATGAAGGATGTAAGAGCACCGGTTCCAATTGCGCTGGATTATGGGATTATTAGTATCATCATCAGCGGACTGATTATTGCAGGACAATCGTCGGGCGCGCACGCCAAAAGAAGAGAAAGAAAGTCGCGGCCGTGCCACAGATGCTCTTGAATGACGGGGGAGCACAAAAGGTTTGGAGAGAGGAGTAACAGCCCCTGTTCCACTTTGTGGCATGGGCAGGCTGCGTATGCAACGGCGAGCGGAGCCCATATGCAACAGTGTGCCGCACCGGAGGAAAGAAAGTAAACGCGACCGTGGCTGCGGTGTAGCAGCGGGGCAAAATGCAGCATTTTGAAACGGGCATGTGTGTCCGGGGTTTTCACGCCGAGGTGTAGATGTCGCATGAGGGCAATGCGCTTTTGTGAGGCTACGGTCTAACCTTCAGCGAAGCAGATCCAAACGCTTTAACCTTGGAAAGCAGTGGGGAATATTAATACTTTATAGTCATCGATTATTCATTAAGAGGTGGGGGAGAGAGAGAAAAAAAGAAACAACAAAGCATGTTCTTCCGACACTATGTTGGATTTGATGTTTAATTCATGCATCATGTGTCGTCGGGCGGTCATCTTTGTTTACACAGAGAGTTCATCATAGCCCGGTTGTGGCATGTTGGAAGAGGTTAATGCACCGATTGAAAGGAGATAACGATTCGGGGATCGATTTAATACCCAATTAGTGCGAGGTCCGTGTCAGCCACATGCCTGGTTTGGGTTTAGTCCTGTAGGATTCTGCTGTAATCAACAGGTTGAAAGTCAACGAGGATTTTTTTTTCTTCTCCTGCCTGCCACACATATCCAGTTGAAGGGATGCGTCTCTCTGTACCCATTTTCTTTCTACTGTGGGTTAAAGCCCTGACATTGAAAAATCTCAATTATTCCGTCCCCGAGGAGCAGGGACCCGGCACTGTTATAGGCAATATAGCAAAAGACGCCGGGTATGGGACTATGGAGCGGGGGAAGAAGTCCAACTTCAGAGTTCTGGAGAATTCTGCACCACACCTGGTGGACGTTGACCCGGAGAGTGGACTTATCTTCACCAAACAAAGGATTGACAGGGAGACGTTGTGCAGACGAAACCCCAAGTGCCAGCTCTCAATGGAGGTGTTTGCCAATGACAAGGAAATATGCATGATCAAGATTGATATACAGGACATAAATGACAACTCGCCCGGTTTTCCTTCAGATCACGTTAACATTGACATCTCGGAAAACGCAGCTGCTGGCACACGCTTCCCCCTGACTATTGCACATGACTCGGATTCTGGGGAAAATGGGATAAAGACCTACCAGGTCACCAGAGATGATTACAATACCTTCTCTTTGGATTTAAAAGTGAGGGGTGATGGGACTATATATCCAGAGCTGGTGGTTCAGAGACCTCTGGATAGGGAGGATCAGAGTCATCACACCCTCCTCCTCACAGCAATTGACGGTGGGGAGTATCCAAGATCAGGCTCCATGCAGATCAACGTCAGAGTGACTGATTCCAATGACAATAGCCCCGTTTTTGAAAAATCCTCGTACATAATAGAGATTCCAGAGAATTCACCGCCTGGAAAAGTACTTATAGATTTGAATGCCACTGATCAAGATGAGGGCAGCAACGGCCAGGTGGTCTATTCCTTCACTGGATATGCATCCGAGAGAATCCAAGATTTGTTCTCCATTGACCCCAATACCGGTGTAATCAAGGTCCAGGGAGAAATTGACTATGAAGAGAATCCAATCATAGAGTTCGACGTGCAGGCTAAAGATTTGGGGCCCAACCCGATACCCGGCCACTGTAAAATTACAGTCAAAGTGCTGGATAAAAATGACAACTCGCCAATTATAAGTTTTGTTTCCGTCCGACAAGGTGCCATCAGCGAGGCGGCACCTTCAGAATCCGTCATAGCGCTGGTCAGGGTGACGGATAAAGATTCTGGACGAAACGGTCAGCTTCAGTGCCGAGTGCTGGGAAACGTCCCCTTCAGGCTGCAGGAGAACAACGACAATTTTTATACGCTTCTCACAGACAGACCTCTGGACAGGGAAATGAAAGATGAATACAATGTGACAATAGTGGCGAGAGATAATGGGATCCCCTCTTTGAACTACACCAAGTCATTTACTGTGAAAATCTTGGATGAGAACGACAATCCGCCACGCTTTACAAAGACTATTTATGTGCTACAGGTGCCTGAGAACAACATCCCGGGGGAGTATCTGGGCTCCGTTCTAGCCCACGACCCAGATGTTGGTCGAAATGGAACAGTGTCGTACTCCATTCTGCCATCGCATATCGGAGATGTTTCAGTGTACACCTATGTGTCTGTTAATCCCACTAATGGAGCCATATATGCCTCGCGCTCTTTCAATTATGAGCAAACAAAATCCTTTGAGTTCAAAGTTCAGGCGAAAGACGGAGGATCTCCCCACATGGAGAGCACTTCTATAGTCAGGGTCAACATCCTTGACGTTAACGACAATCTCCCAGTTATTATTTTACCCCTCCTGCAGAATGATACAGCGGAAATCCCAGTGCCTAGAAATGTAGGTATTGGCTACATTGTTACTACTGTGAAAGCGGTGGACCACGACCACGGAGAAAGTGGCCATTTAACCTACGAGATCACAGAGGGAAACGACGACCACCTGTTTGAAATGGATCCAGTGGGAGGAGAGGTCAGAACTGCCCATGCTCTGTGGGAGGAAGTCGCCCCAGTGGTTGAGCTGGTGGTGAAGGTAACTGACCATGGCAAGCCCCCCTTATCTGCCGTTGCTAAGCTGATCATTAAGGCGAACACAGAAACGGCACCAGGAGGGGGTGCCAGCACGAGCGGGGAACAGCAGCACTGGGATGTATCCCTGCCCCTCATAGTTACCCTCTGCATTATCTCTGTCATGCTCTTAGCAGTCATGACCGCCATCGCTGTCAAGTCCAAGCATCAAGATAAGGAGACTGGGAATTATAACTGCCGCATGGCTGAGTACTCCAATCCTCCAGTGGGGAAGGGCAAAAAGAAAAGGATCAACAAGAGTGACATCATGCTGGTGCAGAGTGAGATGGAGGAGAGAGATTCCGCGAGCCGGATGAACGTGGTGAGCAGCCCCTCTCTCATCACTTCACCCATATGTTTTGACTACCAGAGCCCTCTGCCACTCACGCTGCCCAGGTCAGAGGTCATGTACCTGAAAACCACCCCAAACAGCCTGACAGTCCCCAGGGCAGGTTGCCACTCCAGCTTTGCCGGGCTTAGCACAGACACTCCAGCGAATAGGATGTCAGTGATACAGGTAAGGAGGATGCTGCACTGTATTCTTTATCTGCCCTTTATTCTCGCTTATCTGCACCTGCTGCTTTACCATACAAATCTGACAAAAGAAAGGTAATTGACTGAGAAAGAGACTGACTGTGAGCAGATATCATTATTATTATCGTTTATTTCTTTCTTTCCCTGTCATGACAGTATGAGGTATTCTCTGTATAGGAAGCATGATATAGCAACTCTGTGTCACAGCGCGTATGGCATTTCACCAAAGAGGGTTTTTTTCCTGTTCTTTTCCAAGGAATCAGAATCATTTTAGAAGCCGCTCCATTGTGAGCCCTCGCTTGCAAAATGGTACAGGTGGTCTGCATAATCAGAAAGTCCTCTCAGCTAGACATGCAAACAGTGTGAGTCTTGAACAAGGCTGCTGTGACCCTGCCAGATCCACCGCTATAGAGTGAAAACAAAACCCTGCCTGAAATGTGGGATTGGACAGGTGTTTGAGCAGCTTGTCCGATCACATTACCGAACCAATGTGCGCCAGGCAGCTAGATGCACACAGCATAACCTTACAATCGCATTTTTCGCTCCCCACAAATATGGGCCAGATTCGCCCAGCCGCATCCAAAGTTGGCACAATAAGGCCATTAATAGGGCCCAGCCTTGCCTTGTAGAGATGGCAGGGTTGAATACACAAGGCAGCTAACGCGCTAATTTGACAGCACGGGCTCGTAGTGCTGTTGAACACACCAGAATTATCTGTTGTAAACCATGTAAATATCTAGGGCAGTCTCACAGACAGTCTCATTTGGAGATGATAACACAGATGACAAGGCCTGGCACTGTCACCAGTCACTAGTGTATGTGGGTGTGATCAACACAAACACATTATTCTCAAGATAGGGGGGGAAAAGGATGCTGATTACAGTGGTTAATGCTCGACTCCGTCGCCTTGCCAAAGAGGCACATATGGTCACGATGGAGATGTGTGTTGTGTTTCGTCTGTCACCACTTGCAGGTGCTCTTTGGCCTTAATTGACATCTTTCGGGTGGCTTAATAATAGATTCTAACAGAAAAAAATAAAAAACTTTCTTTACCTTCCTGAACGTCATGTTACTCCGGGCATTGCTGAGAATTGCATGAAAATTTAAACACAGTCAATGCAAAATATACTGTTCTTTCTTTCATTTCTAGACAGAAAATTTCACCTCAGAGTCCAATTACGCTGGCAGCAGGCAACCGTTCGTTCAAAGGTAAGAGCTCCATTCAAAGGCTTTCTGACCTGTGCATTTAGCGTTGTATCCAGCCAGCTAACTTGGGCTGCCAAATAGGAACACTCATGCGCAGGTAATGGTAAGTTATGTTTTTTTTCCCTTCTTCCTTCCATTCTGCTGCAGCTCAACATTTAAGGATGCAGAACGAGCAAGCCTCCGAGACAGTGGCCATGGTGATAGTGACCAGGCTGATAGTGACCAGGATACTAATAAAGGCTCACACTGCGACACGTCTGCCAGAGAGGCCCTCAAGATGAAAGCAACAGCGGTAAATGGCCAGCCTTTTGAGCAGGGTGAGCAGACACACTCTCTTCCTGACATCTTGAAGATGCCTAACTGACTCTTGTAAGAGGCATTGTTTGTTGCTGTATGCACTGAAGGCATGCATGCAGCTCTCTGGTGTTTAAGTGCAGGTCCACCAGCGTCTGGGTTCAGAATACTCATTTAACCGTTATTAGATTCGGGGTAATGTTGGTTTGCACTGCTTTACATTTGCAGACAGCCTGATCTGTGTTGCAAAGATGACATGAAGGCACCTGAGTGGAAGGTAGTTTAAAGGGATAAAAGAGTCCATTGGCTGAAGCGAGAACGTTCAAACATCTTGCGTTTGATTTAGCCATCAAACAAACTACAAAGTGTACCTCCGTCTGTATCTGTTTTGATCATGGCATTATTTGAACAGCGCCTCGCCGCATGCATGTCTTGAATAGCACGACAGGGACAAGAAAGCACGATAGACACTCGCAGCACAAAATGACAGGTATTTCGGGTGCAACATGACAGAGTGTTTCCACCTTTTGCTTGGAGAGATTTCCGCAGTTATTATCAGTTTTGCCATGGTTACACTCTTTTGAAAGGAGCTTTACTTTACAACTGAAAATAGAAATGTGGAATTTTTGTGTCGCAAACTTGAAACAATCCGAAGCGGCGGGAGTTTAATCAGAGATGATTGTCAATCTGTTGCAACCTGTTTGACCTGGTAGGGACTAATATATTTAGCTGTTGCGGATAAGGAATGGAAATATGAGAGCAACTCTCGCTGGTGAGATAAAAGATGATGGCGGGATGAAGTGGTGATGTTTATCATTTCCTCGTGTGAGCCGTGGTGGAGAATGGCTCTGGTCATCACGGTCCCTATGCAGTACTTTCCACACCATTTACATTGCTATGAACTGTTTGTTTATGGCTTGCTCAGGAGGGCAGAGATGGAGACACTCTTGTGGATGCCAGGAGGATGTGTGAATCACTCTCTTTCTATCTCACTTCAGTGTGTGTGTGCGTGTCTGTGTGCGTGCTTGTGCGTGTGTGCTATGAGGAATTATGGCAGACCAAACTTGACTCTGTGGGAGGTGTGAATTCAATCACAATTTTTTTTGCAGCACATTTCTGAATCTGATTCAGCCCAAGCTCTAAGGCCAATCACATGCAAAGATATTGGAAGAGATGTTTTGTACATGCGAGACATGCGGAAATTTACATGTGCGCCGCTGACGCTCGCTTGACAGGAACGTCAGTCAATTTATAGACCTGCATTGGTAAGATAAGAGAAATGTGAGGTATTGCTTTTAATATTAATGGGTTTTGCTGATGCCGCCCTTCTGTGGGCGAAATCTGTTTAAAAGGCAAAACTAATGATTAGATTAAATGCTTTTTCTCTCTTATGGGGTTAGTGAGTTGAGCATTAAATGGTGTCACTGTCTGATGACTGCAAGATGGAAGAGGATGCATAATGTCTTAGACCTGATTACACACAAAATGTCACCTTCTAACCCACACACTCCTTCTGTCTCACACACACACACACACAGGTAAATTTATTGAACAACAAAGCCACTGTTTTGCAGATTTTGACAAGACAGAGCTATTATCCAAAATGGAGACACCACAGAATTGTAGTTCCGCAGCAACACAAAAGCTTGTGGGTTAAGTAGCATTGCTTTTATGTCTTTACCTTTACCTTCCCTCTAGTCTCCTGGCTGCTTTGATACAGGTAATATATGCACCTGTGCAGCTCCCACTATCATGCACTCTGAATATTTATTCACTCTCACAGACACCAGATGCACAGTGGGTATGTTGCTTGGTTTTCTCTGATTCTATTTATAATGGGCAGGCAGTTTCTTTGTTTTTGAGCATCTTATTCTTCCACTCACACTTCACCCGTAAGATCACAGCTACTTTGTCATAATTCCATTATGTGACTATGTAAATGTACTGGACTATATAGAGCCCTTGTTTAAATGTGTCACTTCAGAGCTAATATTTAACACTGTTTTTATCCAGTGATGAAATTAACGATAGAAATTGAACGCCCATCTCAGACACCACAGATACAAAATGTACCTTCTCTTCCTATCTTCAGCTTTTTTTTCATATATAATATATGAATTCGAAATCCCTAAATCCTGTACCAAATATGTAGTAGGCCTAGACTACAGTAAAATATTTATTCTATCCAAAATATGTGTGGTGGTGAAAAGCTTGTTTATACACCACATGTGACCAGAAAGGTTTTATATATATATATATATATATATATATATATATATATATATATATATATATATATATATATATATATATATATATATATATATATACAGTATATAACAGAGAAAAAACTACAAATGATTTAATTTCAATATTCATATATATATAAACATTTATTTAATGGCTTCTAACACTCTATAGTTTTATGCAGGTATATTGATTTATTTATTATCTGTTTCTGTGCGTCCTCATGAGGCTATATAAACAGATAATAAATGACAATGCAGTAAAACACATGTACCTGATAATGTAATATATTTATACTAAACAATGATCGTTTTGATAGGAGGAGAGAGAATTGATGACTAATACTAAACTTCATAATTACTCACAGATGCCATTATCTGGTTACAACTACAGTAGAGTGGGTTGTAAACAATTTATGGAGCATATACATACTGCTAATTAAAGTTGATGGTAAATGGATGACGGAGACTTAAAGTGTCATAGCATTATGAATTAGAGCCTGAAATGGTTATTAGAAAATAAAAACATTCCAAAACCAATATCGACACATCTATATATGTTGGTGAATGGTCAGTGACTCCTAAGATGTCGTTATCAAACCCTCATGACAAAGAAATGTAATTGAGGCTTTATATTTCACAGTTTAACCATAAAGACAACAAATCATATTTAAATGAAAACACAAATGGATGCACATATTTTCGGCACACTGTAACATAAAGGTGTTTCTATGTCCGTGAAAGGCTGATATCGGTCAAACGATAAATTGGCCGTCTATATTCAGAATTATATTGAAACGTGCGCCCATGTTTAATTCTGGTTATATCACAAGACACAAGAACAGAAATGACAAACACAGCTCACTCTGTAGTTTCTGAGCACATGCATCTGCTTGCACCAGCATCATCTGCAGTGTAGTTGGCAGCTATACCACTGAAATGAATTCAGCCTCCCCCTGCTTCTCCTGGCTCATGCTTACTGTTCTGGCCCCATGGAAAGACTTTTTTTTTCCATGGGGCTGGAAGACGGACTGTAATGTAATGTAATGACGCTTCAAAGTGTAGCACTTTATAATAAGCAGGAACCTATGTTTCCTTTCGGTCAATTCAAAGCCATCATTAAGTTCTCCCTTTTGATGTTGAATCCATTTTGAGCTTAAATGCGCATGTTCTCTTGAGCTGGGTCCTTACAAAGATATCATTAAAATGGTCCATGCAAAGAATGTGAACGTGAGTGTAACCTTAAGTCTGAGAGGAAAAAGAAAAACACCGATACAGTTTGGTGCGCCACTAATTTAATACTGATGTGGGGCCAATTAATTATTAAAATCAGACTTTAACACTGAAGTCATCGTCTGCATGTTATACCCTGTTTGTTATCCACCACCCCAGCACCTGATGAAAGTGTCGTAGATCAAATTATAATAATTGTGTCTAATTGTGATCTAATCCAATCTAATTGTAATCTGTCCCAAGCCATTTAATCAACGTATTGTAAATGATTTTGATCATTTAATGTCTCTTTATTCACAGAGATAAATTCGTAATTGAGATTAAAATGTCCCTTTCAAGAGAGACTTTGCTTAGAGGGTAGCACTTAAATACTATTACAACAGAAAATACAAACAAGATCATAAAATATCCAGGTGAGATACAATAAAAGACTATGGTCAATTTCTATTAAGATGCACATATGATCATACCATCAAAGAAAACACATTAACCAAGCGTACTATTCCCCAGATCTTTAAAAAGGGACTTTACAACTGATTATTGTAATGTACCATCTGTCTCATGCAGTGGAAACGTCACTTCTGTATGTATGATTTATTACATATAATTCTATACATATTATTTCACATTAAACATAACACTAATAAAGACTCCTTCAGGTTTTTGTTTTCATGGAAACATTTTGTATCGGCTCTGTTTCTGTTTAAAAAACAATTTAATTTAATTTGGAATCAAACCACATTTGTTGTCATGAGAACATTGTTTATGCAAAGCAAGCAGCAGAGTGTGCTCCTCCAGCTGGGTACAGCTGCGGAACCAGAAACACATCATGGGCAAACGTCTGTGGGAACAAAAAGCTGCATTCAGACACAATGTGACAGCTCCACTTACAATTAGGTTTGATCACATGATACAAAATGGCAGCCATTATTCCAGAATTTCCCCATGCATGTAAAAACACATTATATGGACAAGTACTACAGGTAATATGTGACTACTTTTGTTCGTGTTAAAAGTGAATTTTCCTTCAACGTCCTCAATGTAAATATATATTGTGTTAATCCTCAAAAACAGATCTGTTGCATAATTAACAGCTCAATTCAATTTGTTTAATCTCTGTCCAGTCATGGCATGTTGACAGCTCCATTTTGTCCTATGGGTACAAGTGTGTGTGTGTGGGTGTGTTTGCGTAGGTGTTTATGGACTTGAGTAGCATAGTATCCGCATGTACTTCAGTTTGTAAATGAGCTGGGATTCTACGTGTGGCTCGTGGTGCCAGTTTCCTCATCTCTCGGGGCTTTGTGGCACAGAGATGGTTTTTCCTCTTCTCGTTTGAACCTCCTCCTCTGGTTTGCGTGTCCTCCGGCAAACTGACCGAGGCTGGTGTGCGTGAGGCTGGTCGCCTTTGAACAGGAGGATCTCCCCGCCTCTGCGAGGAAGGGCCTCGTCATGCGGAGCTCCCCCTTGTTCCCCCGGTTTTCAAAATGAGATCAAGTGCCTCATTCACAGTCAGTCACGTCGCTCAAGGTCTTTGATTTCATAGAATGGCATGTGAGCAAGATAGACGAGGCTTATTTATAGATGGGAGCTTATCTGTGTATAATCAAGTTATCGTGTGATTAGATGAAGTATTGTAAACAACTACATGAAAAGGGAGATGCTGCAGATGTGGTTAGTGTTGTTTGCGTTTGTCCGTATGTGCATCACAGGCTGCTTTAATGTTTTCCGTCAGACATGAACTGCGGAAAATGTCCAGAAAATTGGGTACGGACCACTTTGCCTTTTCACAAATGAAGAACACAGCGGGAGATTGTCGGTGTACCACACGTTCAGAACGAGGGGAAATGTCCGCAGCCTTACACAAAATCACATTTATCTTCACATCACATCGACACCGGTGTCGGTTCCAATCACCAGAGGTTCTCCAATTTGTTTGTCTTTCCAAGTTTACATCTTCGTCTGTATCTTCTACGTTTATGGCCCCTCTTTTTCATCCTGAGATATTTCTATTCTATTGGGTTTCTTTTCAGTTTTACGTCCGTCGTGTGTTAGAAACGTCACCGACTCCCTCGCTGGGAATTTTGCGGACATTTACCGACTACCTACGTGGGCTTATACAGAAATTTTCTGGACATTTTACTAGACGACTGGCAGGAAGAAGAAGAAGCCCAACTAAATTCTGCTCAGGTCCTTGATCATTATTCTAAATTTGTATCACCTCATATCAAGCATAAGGGATTGTCATCGGGTGACAGTCAGAGCCAAGACAACACATTTATTAAAGTCTCATCAGTCGACAGAACAACAGCAACATTCGATTTACACTTTAACAAATGAAAAGGCTGTTATGCTCTCATGTATAACAAATGAAGAAAAATGATAATTTTCCACCAATTTACAAAGACATGTTTGACGTTTTTTGCTTCATGCCCCTACACTCAAAACACCCCCGATGCATCATCGTCAAACCTAATTTTGACGGCGTCGTGTAGTGGCTACAGAGAAGTAACACCTTCTACTTCGCAGCACCATGGAAATTGGCTCCTTCTGTGTGTCTGCTGGGATTGCATGTGCTCTGAAATGTGAAAGACCGAGAGCAGAGGGCACAGAGACGGAGCCTTCCACCTTTTACCGCTGATGCCAACACACGGTCACACGTACACGTTGTGCAGTCCTGTGGTGTCTGGCTTTGGCGAGCAGCATCGGCTAATGCAAGCTGAAGCTGCCGGAGTGATGGTATAATCAGCGATCCACCTCAATTACCGGTATCATGTCAGGAAGAAAAGGGTACATGCATTCTTCTGCTCGGACCAAGCTACTTCAAAATCATTTTAATTTTGTTTTCTTTCCATTTTTTTTTTTTGCAGCAAGAAAAGACATGTTGATCGCTGAAAAAGGGCCATAAAATGCTAATTAGCTGCTGATTATTCAACAGAGTGATTAGAAAAAAATTCCTGCAGGTCAAACTAATGAGTGTTTGTGCTGCTGATGGTGTAGTTTCCAAAATCCAATTCCTCCAGTGTGTTCTCTTCCAGATTTCGTTTTTTTTCAGATTCTCTCCCGGTTTTTAAACTTCCAAACTTAACACCTATAAATTATTTTTAAAAAGAATGACTATAATGAGCCCCAGCATTATCCCAACCAACCTCCTGACAACACCGTGTCTCACCCACTTTCTGATCAGAAATGGTGAGAATCACTGCTCATGCATTTTTCACAGTTCTTTTTTTCAGCTCCACACAAACCTCTGCTCCTGCAAATGTATATGTAAAAAAAACACTTCATCACTTCCTCTGCACCAGATGATGTTTATTTTCTCCAGGAAAACACCTACACATGTTGAGAATAGCACATACAGATACTGTTCCTGAATAGATTGAATCATCCATGGCTCCATTGAGAAGCAAACGGGAAAAAAAATTGCAAAATGAACTTTTTTTTGGTAACAAGGTTGTTTATGATTTCATGGTTGTTCATACATCATCATCTCGTTGTGAGTAATTTCTCCAATGGAAAATATACTGGAGTTATTCAAAACAGCATATCTGCTGCAACAGGCTGCCTGTTCGTACTTTATTCTGTAAAATTCTTCTCATGCATACTACATAACTTACATGAAGACGGATACTACAGTCGGATTTCAAGAATAACTCTGGAGCTCGTCTGCAGTGTTTTAGTGTTGCGGCTCATCCTTCATAGTTTCATCCATGTTTTCTTCCAGGTTGTTTATCCGTGCCACAGCAGGCTCCAATAACAAATGTTTAACTGTTTTTGCAGAGCAAGACAAATCAGTCCACTGCACCGATGAATGTCGTGCACTGGGACATTCTGACAGATGCTGGATGCCAAAGTTACGGGTAGGAAGCCAAGCAGACAGCGCCGATAATCGCACCAACCTTTTCATCCCTGTGGGAATGGATGCCATGGTAGAGACAGAGATTTATGGCACCATCAGTTGCAGCAGCAGAAAAACCCTCAGCACGTTTGGGAAGGAGCAGCGGGACAGTACAATCCTCGTGGCCAATGTCAAACCTTACTTAAAATCGCAGCGTGCACTAAGCCCACCGCTACAGGAGAGTCCATCTGCGTCCAGCAGTCCCAGCAAGAGCAGCATGCCCCTGGACTTGGCCAACCAAGGGTCCAAAGAGGAGAGGGAGGGGGGTTCAAACAGCAGTGCCTACGGCCCTCCAGATGGCCAGTGCTCCCCACTGCACACTGAATTGGAGGAGCCGTCCTACCTGACCTGCGAGCTCAGGCCCAAGTCCCTGTCCAGCAGTCTCATTCACAGCTCCGTCATCAGCCAGGAGTGCGGGGGGTCAGATTACGCTCTCGACCCGCGGGACACTGGCAACTGACAGGTCAGAGGATCTCGCTCGCTCTCACCTGCCTGAGGTGAGCTGATGATATCACAGATTAATGGCCGGGAGGTGATATACTCTTCTTTTTCTTCTTCTTCTTCTTCTTCTTCTTCTACTTCTTCTTCTTCGACCCACAGAGGTGTCCAGACACGCATTGTATAACCAAAAACCATCTGCTGTGTATGTTCTTTTATTTCTTTTCGAGTCTGTGACTTGTTGTGTTCCAGTGGAAATATGTGTCCTTGACTGCTGTGAAGGTTTGGGGGGAGAAATCAGCGCTTACCTGACTTCAAGTGTTTTCATGGTGTTCCGTACCTGTCAGTTTAGATGTCTGTATTTTACACATTTCAAGCTCCAATTTTGTGAGGCTATTGAACAAATTGCTACTGTTAAGGTATTGAGTCCCGTCTGCTTTTGTACAGTGAAGCTTTCTGTCTCCATTTAGTGTATAAGGAACATCTCTTTGAGTATCACAGGAAAAACACATATCAGTGACGTTACATACAAAAAGTGAAGTGTCTTATGAACTGTTAATGGTGGTGCAACAGGGAATGTCCCTTTTCATAAAAACCATTCGAGGTTCCTGTAAAAAAAAAAAAATCAACTACAATTTTTTAAGAATGTATTTGTAATTTTATTGTCGTCCTCTCCGCAGTTTGTGTGAAAATAAGCCGAGCTTACACGTGAATGTGGGCTTCTGTACTTGTTGTGTATTTTATTAAATTTCTATACACCGTGTGCACAGGAGGCAATTATTTTGACGAGTGACAACTTCTGAAGTTGACGTGTGTTTTATGTGGAGGAAGTGCATATGTCTGCGAGGTGCAGAGGACGTGTTAATGACAAACATCACAGCGACTCTACAATCGTGCCCGTGCACTGTATAGCAGCGCATGTTCTGTAGCAGCAGTCTACATCCCAGTGAGGGGGAAATGGCATTTTAAACAGCTATTCATTAAAACAAAAAACTCAAAATAAAAACAGTCGCCGTGTATTAGCACCCAACAGAAAGACGAGATGACTTCCTCTGCTCAACGCCGACACTGTGCAATAAGCATCCATCATTTGGTGGAGATGGAAATCCTGCTCCATGCTCCCGCTCCCTCACCCTCAATTCAAAGTCATCACAGCCGCTGTCAGTTAGCGTCTACTTGTGATTATAGCTTTATTTAAATATGAATGTGTCTGACAAATTACAAGACATGAATCTAACAAAAAATGAAAAACTTAACATTCAGCCGCGACGAGCGGTTACAAGCAAAGACGTTTTGCCATGAATTCTTTGATTAGATAAAATGAAAATTTAATGATCCCTGTGGGGGGAAATGGGTCATTGCGGCAGCAGAGGATTGAGCAAATAAAGGATTGAAGGTTATCATGAGTAAAAAAATAAAACACACACACACACACACACACAGAATTAGACAACAGATACAAACAATACAGCATCTTTAAGCACAAGGATTTTAAGGTTAGGGGGCGTTTATAACATCTGAGTTTTCATCAGTTTTTCACTGAGTGCACAAAATGTCCATCATTTGCTCTCTTCCTGGATGATTTACAGGAGCACCGGTGCAAATTTGTGGTTTATATGCATTATGCGCTCTTTACTGTTGAATCAAATACAGAGCGGGGGGGTGTGGTGACAGAAGGCCGTGATCCACAGACATATTACATCAGTCTGAACCTCTGCAATCCATCCACAGGCTCATTTCTCTCCCCCGCAATGTTTCCTGCTTATTTGAGGATTAAGAACATAAAAGTTGCTGTGACCAGAGTAATACTATTAAAAAACAAACAAACAGAGCACATCCACTACATCTGCTCGACAAGTTCTATACAGAGCGATTAAGTATAAACAGTGATGTATGTTTACTGAGACGCATCACTATAACTTCGGGATCCTGGAAATGTATAAATGTTTTGTGTTTTTTCGCCAGTAAAACAATCACACAAAAGCCTTTTCTGTTTCTTTTTACTTAGTTTAGTTTCGTTTCTCCATCTGGAGACACTGACTTCTGTACCCGCGGCTCAGCGAGCAGTTTGAGAACGCCTTGTTTTTCGCGAGCTCGGGATAACAGAATCCTGTCATCTACTGAGAGCCGACTATAAGTACGACTCAGTTTCTCCTCGGGGAAAACACATTAATTTGGATTTTGATTTGCATTTGTTTTGGTGCCGGTATTGACACAATTCCAGACCTAGATGTCTCATCTCAGCAGGCAGCTCTGATGAGCTCATCTGCATAAGTTGAAATACTCTTTGAGAGGGAGATTGCGTGGGTCACACAGCAACTCATCCCATTGAAATACAGACAGAAACATCACATCATTTTATCTGTATCAGTCCCGGGGTTTGCAGAACACGGGGGGATGAAGACAGGTGAGCGGAATGTCAAGTAGAAGGGGGTTGAACCATTTTGCCGCAACACTTACGCCTCCAATTTTTTTTTTTTAACACACTGTCACTTAGGGATGTAAAGCAGGTTAAACTTCCACTTCTGCCATAATTACACAAAATTTGCTTTGAAGCAAACCCTTTCTTAATTAACGCTATGCTACAGTACAGCTGCTTGACAGAAAAGTGCTGTTGTGGAGGGGAGCTGAATGCAGATTAAGGACCGGCATGCGGCGTTTGGATGAATATGACTTGTCTCTCAGAATGATTACAGTCATATTGAAAGGGAATTACAGACAATGAAACTGATCTGTGTAATACCTCCATTCTTCGACATTTTACATACACAAATGATCCATTCAGACGGAAATGGAATGAGCACTGTACCATTCAGTTGTGAAAAATTGACATGCTCACCCTGATTACTTAAGCTTTTAATTCAATAATTCAATAATTCAATAACGCAGCCGATTAAGAGCTCGTCTCCCACCTCCACCGAATGCTATGGGAGATGGTTCCACTTGGCTGAAAACTGTTGGTGGGGAAACAACAGCCAAACCACAACACACAAACAGTATTGAGATTGTACTTTTCCTTTTAACCAGGAGACGTCGTTGAACGCAGCGTGAACGCCTTCGGGGCAAACATATTAAAACGCTGCCTCTGGGTTTATTTGCGTGATTGTTGTATATGAAGAAAACCAACTTGCACATCAATAAAACTGCACCCAGTTTGGTAGTTCGAGTTTGATGCGTCTGAATTCATTGTTAAAGAATTTGCAATTTGAGCATGATTTCACACAAGAACACACAATTTTAATTATCCTACTCAGTTATTAATATACACATGCATTCATTTTTAATGAAGCAATTGTTGGACTTGTTCAAAGAGAAGCCCTCGGTGGCGTGAGCGGGTATCACATGTCTCTTTAACCAGAATCATCCCACCGGGTGACAGGATGTCTGGATATGACCTATAAGATGACAGTAATAGGTGATTTATGAAGACAAACAAGATATTCTGTCATTTTTATGAGTTTGAAAAGTGACACATTTTGGGGGAAAAGGATTTTTCATCAATACCACGCTTATGTTATGAGAACATGATTATGTGAAGCTTGAGATATTTGTCTTCACAGAGAAAATCTAAATCAACCTGAAGGGCACTTAGGACCTCTGCCAAGGCCCAACAGTCCCCTTCTGAAACCACATTTAAATTCACTAGATCCCAAAAAGAATACTTTTATCTGCGCCAAATCAATTCTGTTGGGAAAAAAATTTAAATGTTGAAAAACGTATATCTCGCAATGATAAAGAAAGTGGAAAAAAATCCTGGTTCTGTGGGTTCATGCCTCACCCCTCCAGAACATATGGAAATCGATAAGAGTGGTTTTTTGCGTAATCCTGCTAAATACACATACTGTATAATCGAGTTGCATGCAATTTCATTCAAACCTTTACCTCCTAGGTTGAGGCAACTAGAATGATGCTCAATACAGTGCACACCTCCGTCAAGGCCTCTCCTTATGAAACTGCATTTAAATTTAATAGATCCAGTTTTTTATTTGGACCTGGGCCAAATGTACAAACCCTTAAACTTGTCGGATTTTGTCTGGCATAAAGATCCATGAACTATTTTCTGAGAAATCAAAGGAAAATGTGAAAAATAGCCTTTTTTATACAACTTTACAGAAAGTGAAAATCCTGGATCCGACCCCTGATCCGCACCACAACCCGTGCTGCATCCTTTTTTAGCACACACAAAAAATACACAAAAGGACAAATTGTAGCTTTTTTGCCAAGAAATACAAAACACAACTAGCACGGTGTCCAAACAGGTCGACCATTCCCTCTGTTTCAAGTCGTAAGTTCTCCATGCAAATCCACGTCTGCCGTTTCAGAACACGTGTTGCTTCATCAACAGATTATACGTACGCAAATTATAGAGCTCATGGCGGAATATGATTCACATTTGGAACTACATAGGCTTTCACCTTGTTTGTGCCTTCCAAGGAAATTCGAGAGAAATATTGGGCATTGGGTGATGTCGAATTATTCCATATTCACTGTCCTCATTGAAGCTCCACGTCCTTGTGCATGGACGCACGCACACAAAAGCGCGGACGCAGCCGTTACAGTGACAAAGCTAAAAGCGCACCACACAAAAGAGGTGGCTGTGAAAACATCCTGCGAAAACACAGCCAGTAAAAGCCCGAACTGTTAACCAATTTCAGTAATGTGTTGTTAAATTTCCTACCAAGCAGAGTGAAATGGAAATAAATGCAGATGCCAACTTTTGTGTGATTCAGTAATGATTTCCCTAATTTGGATTCCAAGTAGCACTGTAATAATATGCATGTGTTGAAGCGGCTGCACTCTCACAATTTATTCCCCCTTTGTGACTGTACACAGTCTTGACAGGGCGGTCCGGAGGCTTTTTTTTGCAAAACGTCCTTTGTACACTGCTCCCGTTCGCGGAGCATGACACTGTTGACTGCATTTAGTTTTTATTCATACCCATAGGAATTAACACTCCTTCCACTGACCCCGTCTGACGGTGAAATTCCAGACTACACAACCGTTTTTTATTTTGAGTGCTTGTTTAAAAGGTGTTACTAATGGCGATCTCCACTGGGAGGGGGTTCAAACGATTGCCAATCTGTCAATCAACGCTTAACGTTTCCACGCCAAGTAAGGATATAGCACGGGGGAGCGATCCGGCAGGACTTCACACAGGTTTTTCGCTTTGTGTTACTGGGTCATGACACACTTTCTTTACTTTGAATTGGGCAAAAATAGTCCTCCGCCTTTTTACTGACAAAGTGGGCCAATATCTGCATAAAGTGGAAAAGCTAATGCATCCTGTCATATCCTCTGCAGCTCGGAGTCTAAAAAGCGTCACCCTTTAAGTGCTTTGTCTGCCACCACAAATGCGATGGGAAATTTAAAGGTGAGGAGAAGGAGCCCGGCGTCGTATGGAATCATGGGGCAGCCTTTTAAAATCAATAGACAGTTTATTGAATCAATGCACAGTTTGGTGTAGTGCAAAACCTGTCTGTCTGATTAAAGTGGGAGACATTGAACAGGATGGCCTGATTAAGTGTCGTGCAGGCATGACTGCTTTTCAGACACAGCAGGCCTCACGCTGCCGGGCTGTTCGACACTGTGAAGGTAACAGCGAAAGTAGAGGCTGCTGCAAAGCCTCTGTATACGGCACATTTGTGGAGCTTTTGTAATTGTTGAAGAGCAGGGCTCTCATTAACATTTAATCTAATTTAGAGTCAGCGCTGCAGTTCGTAATGCAGCTGGCGGTGGACGTGGAGGTGGAGGTGGTCTGAGTTAGGTGGGGTTTTTTCTGCATGCATTAATACATTAACTATATGGTTTTGGATCTAAACACGCCATTCGAAGCCACTGATTTCTCTCCCTTTCAATCCCTTTTCTAAATGAGCTCGCGGAGAACTGACTCATTCCAGCGCGCCGTGTCACAATGCAGATGTATTTACTTTGTTCGAGTTATTCATCGTTCTGTTGTTGCACTTGCGAATGTACCAAACCTCTTCTTTGTGCACTCGAAAAAAATAAAAATAAGTCCTTGTCTGCTCTCAAAAAATAACAAAAACATTGCACTTGTGACCGGTAATGTCAGAAAATCAAACTCAGGAGATAATAAAACAAGAGGGTATTGATGCTGTGGAAAGGATAATGTGAAGTGATTTCATTTTCTCGCATTTAAAAGTGTGATTTGATTAAAGCCTCTGTTCAGCCGCGGTTGATTAAAACCGTGTGTCATTAGGACTGCGTGGGCGTGTTCAAGTGACAACTATCTCTCTCTCCTGTTGGTGCCTGATGGGGTCAGTCAATTTACACCTTCATGACTGTTAGCACATAGAGTTTCTCAAAAAGATCAGATTAAAAGAAGTCGGAACATGACATACACAAAACATGTGCAGACTCACTGTGATGAAAGTTCACTTGCGTGGATCGCCTGCCGCATCTGATATCTACGCGCTACTTGGAAAGTAAAATCAACAGTAACAACAAAGATTTACTGTTTCTATGTGATTGAGTTTAAGTTCTCAACCCCTGAGTTTGCACAGGAACTTAAATTATTCCTGAGTTGCCTTTTCTTCCACTCTCTTTAACATCGCCCTAAAAGGAGTTCTGCTGTTGTGCAGCTTTTCCAATAATTGCTTATTCTGATTTGTTCATTGTTTGTCTATTTAAACACATCAAATATGGATTTTTACATTCGCTGTAGTATAATGCTGAAAAGACAACGTTTATATTAGTTGCAAGGGGTGAGTAGAAGTCACAGTCATACTATCTCATTGCACGGCTCAGTCAATAAAACATTAAACATGTCACAATGTGACTACAAGGAAGTTTGCCTTGATTGTCAGCTGGTTACAAATCAGCAGGGAAATCAAACAGCAACAGCGTGTTTAAGGTTTCGCCGGTGTGCAGTAACAGGTAGACTGAGAGATTCCAAGTATATCTACGGATGTGTCTCGCACACTGGGGGATTTTTATTCACAGATAATCTGGCTATTAGCCTTATCCTGGTTAGGGTACATAGGTTAAGCTGTTTTCATGCAACTTTGATGCCCCCTTTAAATGAGAGGCGCTGTCATCGTGAATAAAGCATTTGAGAGAATATCCTTATCCACCTATCACGGCGCTGCACCCACAGAAAGATCAGTCCGCTGGCATAAAAGTATGAAAAGCAGCTGGCAGCGACCCCGCTCCCTCTTTGAATGAGCGAAAGTAGGTTAACCATAACGCTGTGCAAGTCGGGTAAATATCGCAGCGAGACAAGCTTCTTAACCTCGTAATGGGAGCATTTGTCTATATGAACTATTCTGGGCCGGTTACAGCAGCTCCTCGTATTGACCTAAAAGTCAAGTTACTCGAGTAACTCAGTTAAATGCAAATACAAGCCGGTGCCTGACGCGGCTCATGCATCAGTCTGGCAGCACAGATAAACCCATGGTAAGCATCTGTGCTGATACAGTGGATCACATCTTTGGGGCGCTCATAATTATATGGAACCTATTTATTCACGACACACTTCAATTTATGTTCAAGTATTGATGACTGCTCGTTGCCTCGTCTTTTCAGTTTCACCAGCAGCTGCTTGATGACGGCGTCTCACAAAACACATTAAATCCACCTCAATGGAATTTTCGGATCCACAGCCTTGACACACGCGGTGAAGCTTTTACCGTCTATAGAATGTTTTAATAAGAGACCCCAGATCTAATAATTTTGGCAGCAGCCCCAAATGCATGTAAATAGTGTGACCTCGCGCCAGGATAAAAATATGATTTGTTTAAAGAAGCGAATGACAAGGTGCCATGGCACTTCAGTGGATTAGAACAACCCCCTGGGAAATCATCCATTTTCAGCTCATGCATGGGTTTGAATCTAATTGCATGCAATGCTATTATATCTCTTTTCTGGATGCATCTCATCTGTGCTCATCGTCACTGTAACTTCTAAACCCTTATGACCTTTAATCAAATGTGTCTGCTCATCTTTCCATGCGATTTTTAAAACGCACCTCGCCTGTTGAGAAGACGCTTCGCTCTGGGCTCCGGCTCCACGCCAGCAGGAGGAGCTTAAAGGAATAGTTCACCCGAAAAGGATAATTCACTCATAATCTCCTCACCCCTATGCCGATAGAGGAGTGGGTGAAGTGTTTGAGTCCACAAAACACTGCTGGAGTTTCAGGGGTAAACAGTGTAGCAGCCGAATCCAATACAACTGAAGATATTAGGGACTTATCTTCAGACGTAAAAACAACAACAGAAAAAAAAACACAAAATGCCTCCATACTGCTCCTGTGGTGTCATCCAAGTGTCCACAAGCCCCGACATTCATATTCGACTCTAAACGAGGCCATTGACACCGAGTTGTAAAGCATCAATGTCCGCTGATATCTTCCAACGAGGTACATTCAGGGACCGTCAGAAATGCTAACGACCGCTAGCTTAGCCAATTCTGTTGGACTTTTAGTCTCGTATGGTTTCATCCAAGTAACTGCAAGCCCTGACATTCATATTGGTCTTGAAACTAGGTCATCTCAACGTGTTTTATGCCTAAAAGTCCACCAGGAGTAACTAAGCTAGCACACGTTAGCATTTCCGACGGTCCCTGAATTGCCTCGTCGGAAGATATCAGCAGACATTAATGATTTAAAAGATTAGTCAGAAGTGAGAACAAAAAGAAATGTAAGGGTCAATTTCAGTGACCTCAGTGTTTGTCTCAAAATTATAATAATAGTCTATAACTAAAGTCAGGACACTCCGTGCTTGCATAGTGCTACAGGTATGCTGATTAGAGGTTCAAAAGGTCTCAACGTTGACCTGAATCTTAATTTGTGTCAGTAGAAAGTCAGTACGAGAGCAATAAAAAAAACTCAATCGTAGAACTAGCTGACGGATAACATGTCAAACGTTAAGTCATCCATCATCTGGAACATCTTTTTACAGTGTCCGCACTCCGCCGGACAAAAGGCCCCTTTGTGTTTTCAGGCTGTGACAGGGAGTAAATTTAGATAAGTAAATGTTTGGATCAGTGGGAGCCCTCGGATCACAACTGTTTGTGTTGGAGCCGAAACACTGTTTGCAGTATTGACCCCAGAGCCACGACAATACAGTGAGATCCAGCTTTAGCGGCTCCGCCTCTCGCCAATCTGGCCGCACTCCTCCCAGAATTTGTCACGATATAATGACACATTCATCAATTAGGCTTTTACAAATGGTCCATTTGGGGAATAACTGTGCCGTCAAACATCCACAGTCGGATCATTTGAGGTCTGTTTGTTGTTTACCTCAAATAAACAGAGCCAAAAACAAAAGGCAGCTAGACTCAAATGATCTGCATCCCCCTTTTCAAGCCTGCATTGGACTGTGATGCAGAACCTCCTCACCTCTATTCTCATCGTGGCAGCGTTGCCAGGTTGGAAATGTTGAAGTATCGTACAATTTATCGGAATTTAGTGAAAATCCTTGTACACGTCATATTTAAGTAAAAAAGAACATTATATAATCAATAGATAAATTGTTTTAAATAAATCTGACACCCCCTACAAATCTAGCCACATACAAAATAACTCCCACTTTATTTTGTATACCATACCTGCCTATAGTATATAGTAATATACAGTCTGTATATGCATATATCTATATATTTATTTTAATTTCTCCTTATACTAATGCACAAATACAGTAACATCCTTGTGCAATCATCCTGTGCAACTGCACTTCAGTCAAGTACGTTTCTCTACAAATAATATGTCCGTCTTATAGTGAAAGGTGTATATTTATACTTAATATCTGCATTTTATTTTGTTAGATTTTTCATTTTATTTTATTATTCTACACACTCGCATGTTCTCTCGTCTACCTCATTCCGACTGTCTACTGCTGTAACAGGTGAATTTCCCTGACGTGGGATCTATAAAGCTTAACTCTTCTTATCTTATCCTATCTTGATTGGCTGGAAAGACTTCACGTGAAAAGAGATGGTTAAAAATAAAAACAGACACAGGGTCTATATTCACTTACATCATCAAGACAAGTCATGCATATACACAGACGTTCATCTATATTTATAATGTACCCCAGTGGGCTGATGGGCTCAGTGGTGGCGGGTGTGGTTAACTATTTCAACCACTTCAAGTGAAACACATCTACCAGCAAATACAATAATTCAATTCGTCAATACAATTCAGATATAAAAGATCACAACGTCAACAATGAGTCATCAAAAAAATCCCCAAAATCCCCAAAAGCCAAAGAGGCAAAGAGGCAAAGAGGCAAAGAGGCAATGATATCATCAGAGCTCCATGGTAAAATACATGATTCATAATATATTATCTATAAATAGCTTTCAACCGATCGTTCAGATTGTCTCCTCATCAGGATATCAATATTACCTACATTCATCTATGCAACCAAGAAAAAACCCGATGAAGATCCCTCTCCGGATCGAAACCGTGTTTAATTAAATTCTCTGTGGTGCGGAGTGACACAAGTGTGCAGGCTCTACTTTGTTATTGTTGAATTTCTTCGGACCACCTTGCACCTCGTGATGTCCTTTTAGTTTTTTTCTTCCCCTGACACATATGATCATAATCATAGAGCTGGTTTACACTCCATCGAGTCCACTCCATGTGAAAATATCATAAAGGAAACACTCTGAATTCAAGATTAGTAACTGGTCAATTACCTCAAAAATCATACGTTCATTCATGGCACATACCTAAAGTTTCACGTACAAACAACGGGTGTCACTCTTCCAACCCTGAACCCGCATCATCAAACTCCTGGGCAGGAATTCATGGGGTTTGTGAAGCCAAAATGCATTTTCTCTTTTTCCTGCAAACTCCATATGTGGACGAGAATGGCAGCCAAAGTGGAGTCTCGCTCTGGCTTAGATGAGATGTGGGAGCATTTACATTCCCTTGATCCCCTTATTTTTTTCTCCCTTTAGTGCGGGATGCGAGACGCAACCATTCAGCATGACGTGCAAAGCCTCCCAGTCCAACAGCTCAATGAACGTTCACGCTGATGTAAAATAAAAAATAAAAACCCAAATCAACTGAAATAATAATTAATTCAAAGTAAGATTTAGCTCAATTGAATTAAACCGGCCTGTCAGGGCGGTGGAAATCATAACAGCGATGACGTTGGTCGACCACAGCGGATTCCACCGGATACGCACCAAAGGTACAATAAATGAAAAACACACTTTTGAGCAGCCTTGAACAAATTGAATGTTTATGAGGAGTTTCCTTCGGGGATCCGGCTCTTGCACCAGAGGGTGGATTGATTGCGTGGGCTCTCGTCATCTTTTTCTTTCCTCCAATCCAATATAAAGACTCTTCTGTCATATGTGATCCTTTTCCTCCCGTCATCTTGAGAAGGGAGATTAGAGCCGGATCTGAATGCTGTTGTTTTTTTTCTCCTTCCTCCTTTCAATAGCACTTCTCTCTCTCTCTCGCTTTGACCTTGATGGAACCGCGTCATGAGGTCAAGAAAACACGCGGCAGGGAAATTGCAAGTTGTGGTGGGGGAGAGGCGAGCTGAGTGCTGTAATAATCCAGCTAAAAGAAAACTTGGCATATACTGTAATGAAGTGACAGTAGTTCGAGCTGACACCTGAATTGAGAGTCATCTTTAAGAATATTGCCGGGGAGAGAACATGCAGGGACAGCAATATCTCCGTCTTTTCAGGACATTGTTTTTTTCTCTCCCTCTAGGCTGAAGGAAATAAAAGTGAGGCCTGAAGGACTTCATATGGGATTCTTGCTATTGACTTCAGTGCAGCATCTGACAGCTACTTTAAGAACTTTATCTTAAGGCAGTTTTGCATAGAGCACAGAAGTCTCACCCCCTTCTTCTAAGCGACTCTTTGTTCCACTGGCCTCAGCTCCCTGCTCAATACGTTTTTCTCACATGGAGGTTTTTTTTTAGCCTTTCTAAAAAGCTGTAACACGATAACCACGTTTTTTTCCCCCTCTCTCCAATATCCTCGGCTAAATTTAGCCTTTGTTCTTGCCACAAATGACTCGATCAGCTCATATATTTGTAGTACTAAAATAACACAGCAATTATTTTGCCAGCATTCAGCAGCTACACCTCCCATGAGAGCGGGATGGCACAGCGATCCTGAGACTGCTGGCTGCCCTCGCCCTCCACAAGCCAAGAACCTACGAGGAGGCAGCAACACCACAGTGCAAAAGGTAATTGGCCATTTGAGTCGAGGGGAACCATAATGTATCTTCTGATGCAATTTATAGGTCACAAATTATTCTCAGAACTGAGACTGGATAAGAAAGTGTAGTTTCTTTTTCGTGAAAAGTGTTTTTGGGACTAATACAGAAAACTACGGTGACCGAGACGTCTCTCATGGCGCGTTAACGGACAAAAGCCACAACATGTATGCAAAAGTGACAACACAATTACAGTAGCAACGACAGAAATGCAAACGTCACAACACAAATGTAAACGCCACAACACAAATGTAAACGCCACAACACAAATGTAAACGCCACAACACAAATGCAAACATCACAACACAAATGTAAACGCCACAACACGAATGCAAACACCACATAATGAATGCAGACTCTTAAACCCGAATGCAAAAGTGACGTCATAATTACACAAGCAACAACATGAATGCAAAAGCAATAACACAAATGCAAATGTGACAAAAACAACTACATAAGCCACACAACGTAAACGCAACCACGACGGAAATGAGCGACAACAAATGTTGACCATGAAACGAGCGGAGTTACTTTTTGTGGTTGAGGGAGCTGGCATGAGTGAAAACCCGGTCAAGCCAGCCGCCACTTAAAAATGTGAAGCTTCTCTGTTTGAAGTGTGAGCAGCCAAAACGAATTAAGCAAAAAGTTTGTATCCTAACATTTTTAGAAATAAAGTAGAAATATCTAAACGCTCCAAGCACCTTTACTGGACCACTTCAAATTAGCATCAAACTTAAACGGCAGCTCGCTCATCCAGGCTTTCACAAACCACAGCTCACCCGACCGAAGTGAGTGACTTGTTTCATTGTCAGCATCCGCTGGTTGCTCACTCCCGCTGTGGTTGTGTTTCCGTTGTGTGGCTTTTGTAGTCGTCTTGTCACTCTTGCATCCCTGTGTTCTTAGGAGGTGCTTGTGTGAGATGTCTCGGCCCCCAGATAAACACCTTCCACCACATCCACCTCGTCCATGACTCTCGCAGCTTTGCGAAGAATCCCAACTTCACCGTTCTCTCCAAAACATACAGGCCACATAATTCATACACAATAAGTTATGCATCATTTCCATCAGATATTCCTCTGGATTGTTTTGTGTGTGACAAATTAACCCGCTCTTTATGCTGGATGTTTGCATTTCCTACCCCTTGTGGGGAAGACGGAAAAACAAGGAAACAAAGGGGAATAAATTATCTTTTGTTTCAGACAACTTCCGACTGAATTCCGCTTAATTTATCTGTCACGGCTCGAGTGGGAATTTTGCAGATCCCCCCCCCCCCCTCGTTAACTCTAAGGAGGATGGCATCCAGAGGACAGACACTCACATGAAGGAAACATCAGCTTCACTTGTGGAGTAACATATCATTTTGTGAAAATCTTGTGACAGGAAAATGCTGCAGATAAAAAGGCGAATGGGTTGTTCTTTGGTGTGAGAGACGCAGTATATCATTGCAGTTGTTTGTCAGAGTTGTTTTGTTTGACAATGGCTAATGGGCCGGCAGTCAAATTGTTATTATGTATGATTAAAAACATTAAAGGTCCATGTTGGCGGAATGTGCGTAGAAGTGCCGTCCATCATTCTCTCCCCCCCCCAAAAAACAACACACCGCAGCATTTTTCCCCCTAAAAAGTCAAAAAGTTAATTAGCGACACGGAGGCCACGTCTCGACTCCGTGACCTTGGTGTGTCAGAACAATCTCTGCTGACAAACCTGATATGACATTTTGAGAGTCTCGGGTTATTGTGTGAATGAGAGTTCAATCATCACATCATTAATGGGCTTGGAGTGGGGCCAGTCATTCATGACACAGTGCTTTACAGCTCGGCCAGAAATCTCTGCGCTGTCATGAGAAGGTTGTGGATTTTTTTTTTTTGTGGGGAGCTACCAAAGGGTGATTTTGATTAATGGCTTTTTCCGCCGCAAAGCCATTTGGGTAATTCTGAGGAATAATCTCCTCACGTCATTGAAACCTTAAAAACGATCAGGGTGACCAGGGCTGACCGTCCCCTCCTGGTCAATTACGGGGCTAATTAGTATTTATGGTTTTTGTCACCCAAGATGAGTCGGTTGTGTTGCTCCTCATTTGTATTCGCTCATGGGTTATTCCATAGTAAGTCATGAGCCCATCACGGCCATGTTTGACTAGCTTCTATATAACCAATAGATCTAGAGAGGCTATTTTGCATGATTATATTTATTCAGTTCTGGTGGCGCCTTATCCAACAAAAGCAATTTACAGCGATATTGATCATAGGCTCTGTTTTATTAGTCAACAAAATCAGTTTTTATCTGCTAAGGATTCCTTTTGCTCAGGAGAGCCCTAGTGTTGACTGATTCTGATCTGTGTGTGCTCAAGTTATTGTCTTCTGTTTTTATATCTTTTTGAATTGCACGCCTCCCGCCGCTCTTTCCGGCGGTGGTGAGGCTTTGTGGAAATTCCCCCCGAAAAATCCATCTCAATAAGTAAATATAACTGCTTCCCTTCAAAAGCCCTGTTGAGTGGCTCTCTTGACTTGCATTGACTGGCCATCGCCTAGGAGACTCAGCCCGACGCTCTCCACTACAAGTGTTACTAACGCCAATTAAACCCCTGGCACCACCCTGTCATTCTCCACATTCTGTGACATGAGTGATAACACAGACCCTTACCTTCAGCTCTCATCTGACGCACATTAAATGGCACTGGACCCCAGCGTTTCCTGACATTCTGCTCAAATCGATTGCAATTTAATCAGTGTGAGCATGCTGCTATCAGCCACGCTCGCACCAGCTGTTTCTTGTCTTACCTGCTTGGGCTGAAGGGGAGGATTGAAAGAAAGAAAAAAAAACAAATACAGCCATTTCCAAACTCTAACAATGTGTAATTCTCATTAAATAAACAGAGTAAAACCAACGAAAAGGGAGAAAACATCAAAGTGGGGAATAATAATCACAGATTTGATGTTTCCGTGGAAGCATATTTCCATTCAATTTGCACTCTATTAGATTTATTGTCTGTTTTGAACACACATTAGTCTCGTTCTCCCTCGTAGCTCCTCTCTCTCTTTGTGTGTGTGTGTGTGCGTGTGTGTGTGTGTGTGCGCGCGTGTGTGTGTGTGTGTGTGTGTGTGTGTGTGTGTGTGTGTGTGTGTGTGTGTGTGTGTGTGTGTGTGTGTTCGTGTCTTCCTCTCTACCCGTCTCTCTCTCCCTCTGGGGGTAAATGCAGTAATTATCCCATTATACTTTGAAGTCGTCGTAAAAATCCAAGGCCCCAAAACAATCCCCCCCGAAATAAGTGAATACATGGTCCTTTTAAGTATTTGGGGTCCTGTGAGGTAGCCCACGGCTGAAACACTCTCTCTTTGAAATTCCAACAGGTCAAAACAAATCCCAAAAGTGCGGGAAAAGTGTGTAATTTAAAGGATTTTAAACGATAAACAAACCTGTTCTTTGAGCGAAGGTGCGCTGAGGCCAAAACTAAACTTCCAAAGATTACCTCGGGAACTAATAGTCGTGTGTCCCTGTTTGAATCGTAGCGACACAACTAACTAAATGAAGAAGGGGGGGGGGGGGGTTCAACAAGATGGCGCAAACACACATGGATGCCTCAGGGCAGCCATAAATATAGTCTATAGAGCTCTGAGGATGAACAGACTGAGCTCGCTACCAATTTCCAAATGACTTAATGGGGTGATAATGTGTTAAAATGAAAATTTGTCTCTATTTTAGGAAGACCTTGAGTTGCATTGCCGGGCTGCGGATCCGTCTCACACATTCGCACGTTCAAGCGCACACACAAGTTATTATCCCCTCATCCTCTGAATTTTCAATTAAGTACCCAGTGCAGACTGTCATCTTCTACAGAGGATCCGGGCTAAATGAGGATCCTGGCATATGTTCCCTAGTTCGATGCATATCCAGATGAAATATTGATTATGAATGGCAGCAAGAAGCCGGCTCTATTAGGAGGAATAACATTTCACAAAATTGAGCCGAGGCATTAATACGTCAGTGATGTACAACTATCTGAGTCCTGCCTGCCACCAGGTATCACTCTGGGTTAGTGCCCGAGGCTATACAAATATGAGCCGAAAATGAAAGCAACTCCATAACTGTTTGGATGGTGGATGGTTTGATAAACGTGATAGAAATACTCATGCTGTCTATGTCGTCTCAGGTCGGTTCTCTCTCTCTCTCTCTCTCTCTCTCTCTCTCTCTCTCTCTCTCTCTCTCTCTTTCTCTCCCCCACCTGCTATTTTTTATAACTGGATCCACATGGGAGCAGGGAGAGAGGTGATGGTCAGCTGCATGATCATCGCTGGTGCAGAACAGGGGACACGACGCCGAGCAACAGCAACATGTGTCCATACATGTATGCAGATAGACGCACATCGGCACGCTGTCAGACAACATGACACAACACGCATGCAAACACGCACGCTGGGAGGTAATTACCACGTGTAAACACACAAATGACACAATACGTTTCCCATTAGAAAAAAATGCATATTAAAACAAATGCAGCCCCATAACTTATTTAAAACGTAAAAAAAGAAAAAAAAAGGTGTTGTGTGGGTTGGATGCTGTCATGGCTGCAAATGATCACCAACAAGATGTGAGCAGAGCCTGTCATTAAAGGCACAATGTGGGTTTCCGTGGCAACATCATTGAGACCTCCATTTTTTTTAATGCTGTGGTTGTGAACAATCAACATTGCACCCAACCCCCCTGTGAATAAAAGGCACACGGCTAAATAAAGCAAGTGCTCAGTTGCCACACTTTTACAATCCACTGTCGTTGTTTTTTTTTCCTCTCTCCTCTCTGTTGGGAATTCTGTAACAACCTGTTTCTACGGGGGGGACTAGGCAAAGTATCAACACTCCACAATCAAAGAATAGCTCTGCGCTCGTTTTAAAACAATCCCTCCGACAACAGACCAACAAAACTGTCACATTGTGATTTAAGGCGAGTTGATATTCAACCCTGCTCCCTCATTTACCGACTGATTTGCCGACACCGAGTCACAAAGGTGACGCTTCCTTTCCCCCTTCCTGCCATTTTAATTCGGTGTCCTTGCTTGGTTAAAACTGAAGTTCAGCCGCCTGCACAGTTACTTTTCCATTATGCTCCACAATGACCTCCCTGACCAAGGTAATTACCTCGGCTCTCGAGTCATCGGAGTCAAAGATAAAGCCCTGCAGAGATCTCCCTACATCAGATTATCCTCGGAGAGAGCCGCAGCACAGGTGTTCACACCCGACCAGCATCGCGATTGTTGCTTGTTTGTTTATTCATTAGCATTTGATCTGTCAGCCGGAGAAAGGGATGTCTTCAGTTTGCAGGAGAGTCTTGTCAGCATGAGGAACTGAGATAAGGTGAATGTAGTATTTAATTAAGAAGCCCTCCTGGTATCTGGGTGCATACAGACACCACGCGGCAATTGACCTTAGTGAACATGTCAAGACTTTATCTCGCTCCCATCAGCCCTGAGCAGGAGTTGTGAAGACTGTAAATAGCTGTGCTCTCAGACAAGCCCTTTGATTTGTACAAACAGACCTTGTACCGTTTTCAAGTGGAAGATTACACAGTTTTTTTTTATTTTCCAGCCAAATGAGGCGACATTATTTAATGCTTCCTGTCATAGTGTTTTTAATATACTGAAATGTCAATTAATGTGTGTCGTGTTTTGGCTTCTGCGCGGCCAAATTAAGTTTTTGCTTCGTTTTGCAGTGTCTGTCGCCAGCATATGTGTGTCAGAAAGAAATGAAATGCACAGAATCTGTTATGGATTTAAGAATATTTTTCCCAGGCTGTGCTGCCAGTTCATGAGTAATTTAAGGGGAATACATCTGCTTTAAACAGAATATACATGGGCATCATGTAAATTCATCATTTTCAAACAAAAAATTTCGCAGTCAAATCATAGCATCGAGAATTATACTAAGCATTTAATCACCTGACAGTTTTTAAAGCTGGTCCATCCGTTTTATATATATTTCGTCTTGACATAATCTGTCTATATTAGCTTTATACTTATTCCAGCTGTGAACCAGCACATGTGCATATACCCTGGTGATGGCAGGAACAACAAAGGAATACAGAAGGAAGACAAACATGTGTCTTTCGTGAGTCAGCAGTGACACCTTGAGGTTTGAGGTAAAATCACATGACTCTGGTGGTGGAGGATGATCAGCAAACCATATCATTCCATCAGCAACAGGAATGAGAGGAATAATTGTAATGATAGTAAGAATAATACAAGACTAAGAAAACAAAAAAGGCACAAACATTTTAAAATTGTATAAAAATCAAGATGACGCAAGGAAGCATGTTTTCGCCCTCTCATATACCTCAGCGATATATTCACCTTGCCCCTTGGTAACATGGCATTTGACTTTTCATTGCAAAATGCCATCCCTTTGTCATCTGTACGGATAAAAACGAATATAAATAGTTGAGCAGCTGATTAAATTGGTCATTAAAATGTATTAAAGGTCACAAAATCTTTTCTGACACCTCTCATTTTTCGTAAAAAACCTTTTCCTCTCTTAGGATGCCTAAGAGATGATCATTTGGAAACATGTCAACCAGATAATTTTCCTGCTCATAAATATACATAGCAAGTATCTTCCTTTGTCCTGTTATTTTGATAAGCGTTGTGTATTTCTTCAAGATGATCAACAGATGGCGATAGAGCAGCTGGTAAGGACACAGGCTCTGATTCTCTCCACACCGAGGTTCATGGACCACACTGAGGGCCGTGGAACATTTCCATTAAGTCCCAGTCAACATGTGGGAGAGCTACAGGTTACTGACAGTGTTACTGCCACCCACATCACAAACCATACCACACACAACCTCTCCTAAAGATTCAATTTGCATAGATGATTAGGATAGGCTGGAGTCAATTCCAGCTGACATTGGGCGAGAGGCAGGATACACCAGGTCGCCAGCGTATGACACGGCTGACACAGAGAGACAAACACAGCCATTCACTCTCCAATTAAGCTAACCCCCAATCTGCATGTCTTTGGACGCCGGAGTGAAATCCTACAAAAGCCATGGAGAACATACAAGCTCCACACAGAAATACCCCAAACCGAACTGGGAATCAAACTGGGAAACCTTCTTCCTGTGACCACTGTGCAATCATGGCAGAAATCAAAACAACTAAAAAGGGAACATTAAAGTAGCAGCAGGGTCATCTAGCAAAACTGAGAAATATAATAATATATAAACACCAATAATATGCCCGGATGTACCTGTACATAAAATTATGTTGTTATGACATTAGACATTCGAACAAATTGAATCAAGATTTTATTCATTTGTGCACTATGTTATATATGCTGATGTATAACACTACATCGGTATGAAAGGACTCTTTGTGTCCACAGTAGTAACAGTTTCAAGGAAAATCCTTCACCTCCTACAAGAAAATTTGGACTTTTACCACTTATAGCACCAACTCCGAGCCAGACCCTCCTTTCTCAGGTGTCTGAGGGTGTAAAAAGAGCTGTAGTTAGAGAAATGTCAGGTATAAAAAAGAAACCAGCGGGGTGTCTGCTGAAGGTCAAATGGAATACAGCCCAGAGCCTAGTTTAATATCAGTTCAGAGTGCCTGGTTGGTGATGTTAGGGGATATGTCATGTGTCAGGGCAGATGAGGTATGAGTGTGCAGGTTGGTGGAGTCATGCTGGATGCGGGTGGGTGGGTGGGGGGGGGATCCAGAGTCTGGATTTATAGAGCAGCACAGTAAAGAGTCGTATTAACGCATGCATGGAAGAAAAATAGATGAATTAAAGACGCGTGAGTCCAGTGAAATAAACGAGAAGACATGTAAATAGATAATAGCTGTTCTAAGATCAACAATATTCAACAGCAGCGTATGTCGGAGCAGCTGTTCCGGAGGATTAGTGTAGTGAACACTCAGATTAATGGTTCTGAAACAAGATATTATGTAGAATTATGTTTTATTTTTTTGTTCGGGGATTAATAGAGTCTCCTGAGAACAGCGGTGATGGTGGAACTTTGTGGCAGCGGAGATTAAAAATATGCCATAGTGTGCCGTTATTTATGGCGCCGCACCACGGAGGGAGCCGCCCTGGGCACTTTTTGGATCCTTGCGGAGGATAAGAGGTGTCGACCATGATGGCTGATGATGTAGCCATCATCTATTTCACCCCCACCTTCTCGGGGGAGGTCGGGGGAAGAAAAGAAAAAGCCCTGGGAGGCATGTTCTCGGACAGCCTGCTGTTAGGGTTTCTTGTATCCAGTGATGTTTTTCATGCCCCCATAAACTCACTCACATTCTCCTGCTGCAGTCTGTCCTCAGTCTTCCTCCTTCAACAGTTCTCGTCCTTGCTGTTCTTTTGTGTCTGCTCGGCCCACCGCAGCGCCTCTGCGTCCCCGACATGAAAAGCCTCAGTGTTTTTTGAGGATTATCTATTCCATGTCAGAGTGTCTGTCTGCAATGTTCTGCCCTTGCAGCCCACAGTTCCCTGTTGTTTTGAGGAGACCTCTCGAAGCCTCATCTCGCCATCTCCTCAGCGTCGGCTAGTGCAGCTGCGCGCGGCTGCGAATACAGTTTTAACTTTGTAGCAAGGTTCAAATACAGGGAATGCTTATTGATGAGGGAGTGTGTCTTTCTCATTTCGTATTCATTTACTTTCAATGACAATTTATGCAAATATTTGAAAGACTTTCGACTAAAACCTCACGTCTGCCTTGGACCAGCTCTTGTTATGCTGCTATAGGCCTCGATTGCGGGGGGGACAAATGACACATGGACCTTCTCTCACCTCCTCTTCCTCTTCATCACATTAATGTCTCATCAATACATGACTTGACTTCTTCCCCGGAGTCCTTGTCCGTGCGTTATCGTTTGCAGATCCAGGATCGCAGCTACATGGACTGTCGATCGTGGAGTGTGGATCGCGGAGGCATCTGATCTGATCGTGGATTATGATTACATCTATAGATTGTTTAGATTTACAATATGCCTGCCCACATATACTACTGACAACTGTCATTACTGCTCCCTTCAACATGTTCCTTTGGGTAAATACCGTAAAAAAACATTGCTACACCTCTCCATGTATGTTAGATGTGCTGTCCTTTCTCATGAATGTTGTCAGTTTTCATTTTGTTGATGTGCTCTGTCACATCTATCGCACGTCTGTCCGTCCTGGGAGAGGAATCCCTCATTTGCAACTCCAGTCGAGGGTTAAGGGGCAGAGGATGTCGCACCTTGTTAAGATCTATGAGCCACATGGAGATTTGTGAAGATGAGCTATGCATGTAAAATTTGATTGGTTGAAGAGAGTCAATTTTGATAACACAGTTAGGTTCCAAGTATTTACATGACATACTTAATAATTCACTTATCATTACTGTTAGAGTACCCAATTCTTACTCCCCTTGTTCCCCCATGGTTTAAGTGTTGTAATAAAATGAATATTCTCAGCAGTAAGAATTCAGTGATTCAGTGATTTTGCAGGAACCGCCATGTTTATTAGATCAACCAAATCCATTGACTAAATCCATATTCCCATTCTGTAACCAATACAGAATAAATAGAAGAAGAACATGCAATGTACATCCACGTCACAGAGCGCAACCCACAACCCACAGCATTGCCTCAAGGCATTCTGGGAGGCCCCGGCCATCCACCCCCAACACGCTACCACATTTTATTGCTAACTGACTGATGAAATAGACGCTGTAAATCTCACACTGTTTTATAAAGTGTTTTATAAAAATATTACAGTAACAGCTTTACAGTGCCGTCACAGTAAACTGAAGCTCACATGACTTATTACTATCACACAAAGAAAATCCTCACACAATGTGCTATACTGTAGTTGTGTAGCCGTGTGTTGTGTAACATGACCGCTGATGCAACAAAGGCTTGTGAGCTCCCTGAAAGTGATGCTGCTGCCAGACAGAGACAGGAAAGTTCAAAGGGTGATGCCGATTGTTCTCGTGCACGCTCCAGCTGGACCATCTGTAAAGGAGCGTACATCAGAACCGCTACCCATCATCCTCTGTGGCCCGGCTCCAACTCCATTTGTGTATTTCTGACCTTGGAGCGCATGATTGTTAGTCATCATCATTTTTTTCCCGGACATTTCTTATGCTGATTCCTCTTGTGTGTGTGTGTGTGTGTGTGAGTGTGTAGTGCCGTCTTCTGCTCCCCAGTTGGTGAAGATCATGTTCAGTGTCATGGAAGACTTGGAGAGACGTTAAATGAGGCTCCTGTCATGCATCGCCTGTGCGCCTCGTGTTCCCTCTGCACAACGTGACGAGGGGTAAACATAAATGTCACAGTGCCCAGAGATGCAAACATTTCCGGATCCCAAAAAGATAATTGGGACGTCAGCTTTTCTTTCTGCAGTAACGTCCAGCCAACTACATTTTCCCTTGCTGCAACAAACACGAATGCTAATGCATGCGGTAAATAGGGGTGTAATGGCGAGGTTTAGCTGTTGCTGATCGTGCAGCCCGATATGCAACACAAATCTCTGGAGTCAGAGCAAACAGAAGCACAAATGAAACGCATGTAGCCTGAGTGAAGCCTTAATTCACTTTAATATGAGCCACAGGCGGTGTCCCTGATGTGCCCGCTCTCCTCCCATGTGAGCGGGAGCCAAATGGAGAGGTTGATGGATAAAGCTCCACGAGGACACGGCTATATTCAATGATACTTGACGTGTTTCCACACGAGTGCCACCACATCATGTTGAGCAACGCATGACATTGGCTTCTTCTTTTATTTGTTCTACCATTTCCTCTGTCAGTAAACTCATTGTGTTTAGTGCATGTAACGTGCTAACGGTCCACATGCTGCATCTGTGAGACACATGAATGATTCACTCTTAATTTTACCCCTGGTTTTACTTCACGACCACAGGTGAGATCACACTCAGGGAGGAGGGATTAATAAACCTGGAGGTAAATATTACCCATTCCCAGCAGTATAACTTCCCTCTGCTGGCGCACTGCGGCTGGATCGATTCACATCACACTGTCATGGCACAGTCCCAGCGTGTTCATGTGCTGCGTCGTGAAATGGATGACACGATTATTAAGGCGGTTCTGCACAGGCCAGATAGAGCTGCTGCTGCTGTCGCTACGATGAGATGGGATCACTGTGACACAGTTCAGCGGGGGAGGGGAGGGGGGGGGTGTTCTGTCACCTTGATTTTAACAAAGTATTCCAACCATGAAACTCAACGACCTCTGACCTTTGACAGAGGAGATCAATTTGAAGATTTAAAAAAAAGTGCTTTTGTCGTGACTTGATTGGTCAGGAGGCAAAAGAAACTCAACAACAGCTGGGTCCGTCTCTATTTAGGTTAAAAACTGAAGGGGACTGAGTCTTGGCAGTCACGGCCCTGATGCTCTGGAATGACCTGCCTGAGGTGATTCAGCTGGCAGAGTCAGTGCCACCTTTTGAGTCCCTTCTTACAATGCACTTCATCCAAAAAGCCTTTCCTGCTTTTATCTGAGTTGTGTGCTTATTGCATTTGCCAAGGAGGTTTTCACTGGTGTTTGATTGTTATTTAGCAGGTTTACACAGAAACGTCTGTTTTGGATTACCGGGAAACTTGGCAGAAGGATGCAGAGACGGATCAGAAGAGAACCCATTAAATTTTGGTGCAGATCTGGATCAGCGGCTGGATCTTTCTTGAACATCGTTTTTCAACATTTTCCTTGATTTCCCAGATCATGGATCTTGATGACAAAAAAAAACAGCATCAGCAAAAAGCGTGTTTAGGGCACTGATATATATGAATGTGTATTAAACATGGTTTTCATAAAGGGACTGCTTAGTAATCTAGCAGACAGCCTTTCTTTCTTTTATCCAGTGGCAGATCCAAGCTTTTTGAAAATCAGAAGCCATGAAGTCAAACATCCAAACACGATTCCTGATCCAGTGAGGTGCACATTTAAGTCATCCCTTGTTTACTGCTAGCGCTGTAGCTTCGCCACACATTATTGAATATATTTTGAAAATCAGTCTTTGGTCAAGCACATTTTCGACTTCAAAAAAGGTTCGAAAATGAAAAATATAAATTTTAATATTTATTGTTTTAGTAAGTAAGTGACTATCTTTTGTTTTAAGACTATTTGACAGTACCGGGGCAGTTAAGGGGCCAATGAGTTTATGAAGTATATAGTGTAAGTATCCTAAGTTTATTATTATACTAAGTTTAATACAATAACTTACATTTGGTGGATTATTGTTTGCATTGCACTGCTGAATGTTTCCCTCCCTTCTTTTAGGTCGACCAAACTATTTCAAAAGCTCAAATAGATGAAGAGCTGTGTGATGTTGCAGAGATGGAAGCGGTTGCTGTCAGGTTGAAAACAAACAACTTGTTTTAAGTCTCTCTCTCTCTCTCTCTCTCTCTCTCTCTCTCTCTCTCTCTCTCTCTCTCTCTCTCTCTCTCTCTCTCTTCTTCTCCACCTTCCCTTGCAGGATTGACAGATTATGAAGAAGCTGATGTAACTTGGCGTTCCGGTGAAGGGTTTGTTTTCGGAGTGAATGACATGATAAGCGGCCTACCAAACCGTCTGAGCGCACGGAGGAGACGAGCCGGGGCCCGGTCAATTATTGATGTATGAGTGTAGTTTATTTTTATTTTGACTTATTTTTTAAATTTTCGTTCATGTTTTCTGCGGGTAGGTCAACATCTTCTGGGGGGGGGTGGATTAGGGGAAGCACCTCCTCGGAGTGGTGATGCTCCAGTGGGCTGATTCATTTGTGCATGAAATGACTTGACGTCCTCTCACCACAGAGAGAGAGGGGGAGGGAGAGAGAGAGAGAGAGAGAGAGAGAAAGAGAGAGAGAGAGAGAGAGAGAGACACACACAAAGAGAGAGAGAGAGAGAGAGAGAGAGAGAGAGAGAGAGAGAGAGAGAGAGAGAGAGAATATGTAACTTTGAGTTTCCAGGCATCTCCGTGTCTCCTCCGGCTCAGTCGCGCATGGTGGTGTGAAGAGAGACGCATTTGGCGGTTATGGTCGATCAACGCTCCTTTCATCCTCTCAAGTGCATCCGAGGCACGCGACGGCCGCGCGCGAGGTGAACGGATCCTGTTTCCATTTTTTGTAACGGATTAAAAAAAAAGAGAGAGAGAAAAGAAAGATGCGCCGCAAAACCTAACGAGCCCACATCTTCACCAATGTGCGTTAAAGGTACGTATTCTCCGTGAGGACTTTAATTACGCGCGCACGATCCCTGTAAACCTCACACGCATGCAGCCTCTTATGCAAAGCAGCCTTTAAATTGCATTTGTTTGTCTTCGTGTCTTCACAAGCAGATGCAACGTGGCTTCTCCCCCTCACAGCGGATTTAGACAATTGTTCTGTGTCTTGCTCTGACCTTGCTTTCTGCTCCATAGCTTCAAGGAGTTGCTTTCTATCTTTATTTTGTTTGAGCCATTTTAGATCACGCAGCCCAGAAAGTTACCTCTGGGCATAGAAAAAGGCAAATGAAGTCTTGACTCATGCAGGCATACATGTGCGTAGACACAGCTTGTTGTGTGGAAGTTTTTGTTTGTTCCCATTGCATTCATTTGCTGATGTGTCTTTTATTTCTAGATGACATTGGGGATATACCTATAGCAGGACTGTGAGCTCGGCCAACCCTTCTTTGCAGGAAAATGCATCCCTGGATTTCGTATGTTTTGCTAAGTGCAGCGTCAGTGTGCACGGCCGACATGATTGGCACTTATGGGGAGATGTGTCAAAGACTGTGTGCCTGCGAGGAGAGAGAGGGGATACTTACAGTGAGCTGCGAAAACAGAGGAATTGTGAGTCTCGCAGACGTAACCCCGGTGTTCTTCCCCCAGTATCATCTGCTGCTCACAGGGAATCTACTGAAAAAGCTGTCTGCCGATGATCTTGTCGAGTACAAGGGACTTACGATATTGCATCTGGGAAATAACGACATATCAGAGGTTGAAGCAGGAGCTTTTAACGGACTTCAGGGATTAAAGCGCTTGCATCTGAACAATAACAAAATTGATGCCTTGAAGGAAGAGTTTTTCTTTGGCCTTGAAAGTTTGGAATATCTACAACTCGATTATAATTATATCACCCATGTGGCGCCCAACGCCTTCGGCGGGCTGCGGCATCTGGAGGTCCTGATTCTGAATGACAACTTGATATCAGCTCTGCCGGTGAATATTTTCCAGCACGTGCCGTTGACTCATTTGGACTTGAGGGGGAATCAGCTCAAAGTGCTCCCCTACTCAGGTCTGCTGGAGCACATGAACGGCGTTGTGGAGCTACAGCTGGAGGAGAACCCGTGGAACTGCTCCTGCGAGCTGATCGCCCTCAAAACCTGGCTGGAGAGCATATCGTACATGGCTCTGGTCGGCGACGTCGTCTGCGAGTTCCCATTTCGGCTCCACGGCAGGGATGTTGATGAGGTCTCAAAACAGGAGTTGTGCCCGAGGAGAGCCATCGCTGAATATGAGATGCCACCCCTGCCACATTTGAGCAGCGATGCATACTTCAGGACCACGCCAAGTCTTGTTACAGCTTCCTTCACTTCATCGGGGATCGCGCGGTCCTCATCAAGACCCACCAAGGCACCTCGACAATCTGGCAAATTAAAAGCAAGACCCACAGCTCGCGTCCCGTCTAATAAGCCACAAAATTATGGACAAATCATTTCATATCAGACCAAATCCCCCGTGCCTTTAGACTGCCCGACTGCCTGCACCTGCAATCTTCAGATTTCAGACCTCGGCCTGAACGTGAACTGCCAGGAGAAAAAGATTGAGCATATATCTGACTTAAATCCCAAACCCTACAACCCCAAAAAGATGTATCTCACTGGGAATTACATCCCTGTCGTGCGTCGATCAGATTTTATTGAGTCGACTGGGTTAGATTTGCTTCATCTTGGCAACAATCGCATAGCTCGCATACACGACAGAGCGTTTGGCGATCTGACACATCTGAGAAGACTTTACCTCAATGGGAATTTGATAGACCGCCTCAAAGCGGACATGTTTTACGGTTTGGAAACCTTACAGTTCTTATATTTAGAATACAACGTCATCAAAGAGGTTTCCCCCGACACCTTTCAGCACGTGCCCAAACTTCAGCTTCTTTTTCTCAACAACAACCTCCTGAAAACGTTACCAGTGGGGACGTTCAAGGGCCTGACGCTAGCCAGGCTAAATCTTCGCAGCAACCACCTGCGCTACCTGCCAGTCAGCGGCGTGCTGGATCAGCTCACGGCCCTGGTGCAAGTCGACTTGTTTGAGAATCCCTGGGAATGCTCTTGCACCATCCTGGAGCTGAAGATGTGGCTGGAGCAGCTCAGCACAGGCACGGTTCTAAACAATGTCATCTGTGGCTCGCCTAAGAAACTAGCCGGGGAGGATATGAGATACATTAAGACATCTAATTTCTGCCCTAATAACTCTGATATACTTGCCTCCATGATCCCACCCTCGGAGGAGTCTTTCCCTGGAAGCACTATCACCATAGAAACATCCCTGGACTCTGACACACAGTACAGTGCCATCCCTTTATCCGTGATGATTCTTGCCCTCCTCCTCATGTTCATCGTGTCTGTGTTTGTGGCCGCAGGATTGTTCGTGACGATGAAAAAGAGACATCAGAAGAATGAGAATGAGCACAACAACTCCATGAACGCTTGCATCAGCTCTCTCAACATGGAGTACGGCCTTTACAAGAAGGCATCCATCCCCAAAGTCAGGACGTCCGCTGGACACGTGTATGAGTACATCCCACCTCCCACAGACACCGCATGCAGAACTGCCGCTCCCACGCCGACGGACAACAAATCAGTGGATGGATTTAGGGACTTTGATGAGTTGAGCGGCGCCTTTCTGGGCAACTCGGACGAGGAGGCCGTCAGTAATGTAATAAGCCCAGAATACAGTGCCACTACTCCAGAGCCTCTTAACAAGCCGTCCACCCCTCACCAAGACGGCCCGTGTTACTACAGAGACGCACACGAGCCTGACAAGCACACACGCTACAGCAATACGCTACCATGCAGGCACACAGCGCATGCATCGAGTCAGTATACCTCAGACTTTGATGCAAGGCACCAGTACGTGCAGCCAGAGAGAATACAACAGACAATACTCTATTGCACGGCACCAAGTACTGTTTATGTGGAGCCCAACAGGAGCGAGTACTGGGAACTTAAGGCAAAGCTCCACATTGATCCTGATTACCTTGAGGTTCTCGAAAAGAGAACCACATTTACACAGTTCTGAGAGACTCGACCCCTGTCGGTCATCGTGGATGCATCGAAGCAATGGATCTATTTTAATCAGGAAACCATGTTTAAAAAAAGACTGACAAAACTATTTTCTCACCTTTATTATGACAGAACATTAACAGTATGCATTTCTGGGAATCGTGCTTTACAGAATTGATTAATAAAGGGGAACACTACTCAATTTCAAAGCATAACTTTATCACGCTCTGTTTAAACAGTTTGGTTATAAGTCATAAACAAAAACAAAGAAGAGCCTGATCACTTATGCACCTTGCGATGTGCGTTTAGATATTTTCTTCTATGATTCATGAAAGAAACACATTCACAAATACCAATGACTCAACCCATCATAAAATACATCCTGGAGCCGCCTCATTGGCTTGATGTGAGACCGAAGCTTTTACCAGTAAAATTAGCTGTATTTCCAAAGTGTCAATGAAGCGTGTTCTCTTCCCAAAATAAACCAGGTTTGTTTTGCAAACATGTGCATGACTCCGAGCTCTGTTTTTTTGTTTTTTCCCTCCTCAAATTTATTCACGATGAAACTCACACATGAGACTAAAACAAATTAATTCTGCAAGTAAATCTATCTGTGACCAGAGTGTAGGCGGGAACAAGAGTCGTGTGTGCCCACGCGTCCTGTGTGACGACATGTTGTGCTCCAGTCATGTACAGAGGTATTTCTTCCCACAGGAAGCACAGCTCTGGGATCATAACATTCTAACCATGAGATCATGCAACATATTCTAATGCATTATCTCAAATCACAGCTTATGAGGCCAGTAAATCTCTTGTGCTCTCGTGTTTGCAGATTTGGACAAGAATAATTAGTGTGTGTGCTAAAAATAAACCGAAGCAACCTGCTGCTTGTACCACAGGGTAATCTGTGAAAATCAGTGGTGTTCCCCTGTGAGTCTCCCTCCACATCTCCAGCACTTTTGGATTAAAGACACGTGTTGTATTGGTTTTGAACGTCAGTATTGTAGCTGTTCACGGAGATGTTGTAACTAAAAGATTATCCAAACAAAGAAAAATAAGCTTTAAATGTCCCATATGTCTGCAAATGCATTTTCTGGCATTTTTACATGAACACGCAGCCTGAAAACACACTTGCTGTCTATAATTCATGAAGGATAATGAGCGTCTTCATTCATGCCACGACCAAAGTACTACAGGAATCAGCTGATCAGCGTATGCAAACTTTGACACCCAAAAGAGTGCATGAAAACACTATCCTGTGTTATATTAAACACATAATACCACATGCTCTCTTCGTTAAGTCTGGCTACAACTGCAATTGTCATCCAGTTACAATGCATCTGATCACATTTACAATACAATATGAGTAAAAAACTCTCCATACTCCTCTGTTTGAGTTTTAAAACGTTTAAATCGTATATGAGCCTCAGGCTTATGTATACATATTTTAAATGACTGCATATTTTTATACAAACAAATGTGGATATTGATTTTTTTTGGCTGTTCTTTCTTTTCTTTCCTCCTTTTTCTTCTGGAAAGAAAATGCACTATTGACTTCTACAGGTCAACAACGATGTCACTTTCTGAAATGCACGCCATGGTAACACGTGCATAGAGCCATAGAAGTAGGTTTGATAACTGCATACAAACAAGTAACACATGGTAGAAAAATAATGTTGCACTATGCATAGATATATATATATATATATATATATATATATAGATTATACTTAGACAATCCCACAGCTCATGCTTTTCTGAAACTTTATATGATTTTGTACATACTGCATTGCAATGAGAAACACGGCGTCATTACGCATCATTGTTTATCTCGTCTTTTCTCTGTGTGGTATGAAATCCGGCGGTCTCTCTCTCTTTTTACGGAGGATTGATATGTGCTGCTACACATGGGGTGCGAGAGCTTTAGCTGTTGGACTGAAAAGCACAACGAACGAATAGCAGAAGCTGAATGAGTGGAGTCATGTTTATGCATGAACATGTCCAATGCTCCGAAAGGAAAGTAAGCACATCATCCAGTCATAATGCAGTCTAACCAATTTCTGGGTCAATACTGTAAGCCAAGAAAATGTGACTTTCCCTGAGAGTTTAATACACGGCGTGAATTCACATCCCATGCAGTATAATGCACTGAGCCTGTCATCTTAACTCAGCTAATTAGCGGACATGGTGTATCTGGACCCTGTCAGCACGTCACCAAGTATTGCACTGCAGCATTAGTCACAGTGTTTATCAAGGATACAGTCTTGGTTTGTTGCCTTTCACATTTCTCTGCCATTCCGTGATTATTTTGTCACTTGACCCGTCTCTGCTCTCTGGAAATTCCGCAGAACAAATGAAATGAAATCCACAAAGTGATTGCATGGTGGTGTGAACCTGCACGGGGGTTTGGGGGCGATGAAACGTGCTGCGTGTAGGATTTGTTTTGTATCAATATGTCGCTGTGAAGTTAGTGGTGAAAACACTGTAAACCTGCAAACATGCGCAGGCACATACACACCGTGGTTTTTGAAATTGTGAACAGTGGCTGGTATTTGGATACTAGTCTGAACTCTGAAGTTGATCTTTTATAATGTAAATTTTGTACAACCAAACTAATGCAGTATGTAAACAATAAAATGTACCTCCGCCAAGGCCCAACAGCCCCTTTAAATTCAATCAAGCTGCAGGATCCATGAATTATTTGGTTAATTGGAGAAAATGTAAAAGACAGTGAAAATAAAAACTCCTGGATTTCAAAATTTAATGGGACCCCTCTTGGCCTGTTTTTCATCCCTCCACCAAATTTCGTGGAAATCCGTTTTGTAGTTTTTGCGTAATCGTGTTCTCAGACAGACAGGGGTGAAAACGTAACCTTCATGGCGGAGGTAATAACAAATGTGTGCAGGACAAATAATTGCCTTTTGCAATCAGAAAAATCCTTCTGAGAAGAATTTTAACATTTTATTTGTTTGCAATTTTGTCAAGGTTACTGTGCAATGGAAACAGTATGCGCTGTATATATAAGCAATTTGTATTTTTTCTTTCTTTCTTGTATCTTTTTGTAATTGATGAAGAAAGTGATGATTTTTTTTGTTTTATTTTATCTGTCACACATGAGATTGTGAATACTTGTAATCCAAAAAGAAATGTGACTATCCTGGGGTGATGCGCAAAATGTTAGATTTGCAAAGGAGAAGAGATCCAGTCAGTGTCTTACTCCTATTGTTTGTTGGTTTTCATATGATTACATAACACCGATTTTCTTTTTTTCAATGTCAACCTCTAATTTGTAAATAGAACACATTCATCAGCATTTTACCAACTCGTGTCGGCTCTGAAAAAGAAAAAAAACCTGGTCTCATATTGCAAAGAAAACCAGTGCAACTAGGAATATGTGGGGTAAATATATCTACAGTGTGTTGTTTCTTTAGCTGTTAGCTGATGAATAAAAGATATGCATTCATTTGACGTAGCCTTGTTTTGTGTGCTCCCTCAGTGTGGCACATACAGAACATGTCACAGTGCACCTTCGGGGACACAGTTTAAAATGCCACACAAAAACCCCATTGGCATTTTTTCAGAATGTTACTGAAATTAAAATCTCAGAGTCAAATATTCAGATAACGCCATTGTTATGGTTTCAATTAGGCCAACGGAAAATAACAAGAGGCGCTGAGTTATATAATCAACCTGGAGATGGCATTAAAAGTACTTTATGTTGCCTTAGCTTCACCCACAGACATTTTGACTAAAAAGTTAAATGATCACTTCCCTTCTGTATAAATTTGGTAATTATAAAATGCCCCAAAGTGCTCAAGCAGCTGCACAAACAGTGGCAGCAGAACACACCCGGGGCGCTATCACAATATGTGCACGTACACCGAATTTGAGTTTCTGAAGTTTGAATTCAAAATGTTTGATCTCCGGCTTCCCATCGCAGGAAAGATGAATATATTCCCTGTGTTTGAAGCTGGGATAAGAGAATTTGAAATGGCTGTAACTGTGCAATATGCACACATCTGCATGCATATGGCAGCAGCCACTTAGAGTGAAACCATATTCTTCGCAGACAGCGCTTTCAGGAGAGCCAGTATCCATGGAAACATCCAATTACCTGACACAGAAAGAAAAAAAAAATAGAAACTATTCAGGGACAAGAGGTACCACACCACCACTGAGTAGTCTCATTTGTACCTCTGTTTTTTACCCAGATGTGTGATCACTGTGTGCTGCATGTCGCTCACTTTGTTTGGGACTAGATCGGAGACGACTCGCAGGAAATCCATCTCCCTGCGCCGCGTTTGTGCCTGACCGTTAAATGCGCGATCTGTTTCTGAGGAGTGTCCACTTTGATAGGACGCCCAGCCCGCGTGGACGCCCTTTGACTCGGGCTGATGGTTTCGTGTGGCTCAGCTTCTTGAGGACCCCGGATTTTGCTGTGGAGGGGGAAATTAGGGCAGATCTGCATTATGTAAGCTTGAAGAGATGTGTCAGGCTGTGTGAAGAGAGCGTGTGACTGTAAGCATTCACCAAAAGAAAAAACCTCCACTACCTGCTTACATCAGGAGAGCAAACTCTATAGAAATAACTCTGAGTCAGACGTTCGTTTGTAAAAAAAAAACTCTGCTTCTTTTACAGCGGAGAGAAAAATAGAATCTCACATCTGGCGACATATGTATGGTTTCCAGTTGTTAGTCTCAGACTGTTTCTGTCCCTGAAGCTTTTTCGGTCTTCTGTTTCCCTCTCTCTCTCTCTGTCTCCCTCTTTCCCTTCATGTGTGTGTCTGTGTGTGTGTGTTTGAATGTGTGTGTCTGGGTGCATAAATTATTGACTCAGAGTGTATTCATGCTCAAAGGCTTCAGTCAACCAAAGTGGCGATACCTTTATGACCTCTTTTTGTCTTTCAAGATTCTTTGTGTCAAAAAAAACCTTCCGCAATTCCTCACAAGCAAATAAAGCTCCTCAGTAATAATTCATGTGCTACATCTTGAACATAAACTGCCATTTATCTATGTCCAGTGTGCCTGTGAATGATGCATGTCCGGGTCGAGCCCATTGTTTTGGATTGATTTGAATAGAAATTACATGCTGCTGCGATTTGGCTGCTATTTACAAAACCTAGAGAGGAGGATTTGGAATTTGGGACGTGCTCAACTTTGCCAGTACATTTGCAACAACTGGAAACAGCATGCGTGAAACACAGTAATATTTATGAGGGCTTATCCAGGCTTATGAGTGAGAAAAGTGACAAAATCCTCCCTCATCCCCCCCCCCGTTTATACTCCTCTACACTAAACACCAGAGTGATATTCCCCATAAAGCAAAGATAAAAGCTTTGGCACAAAGCAAAATAAATTGTGGTGTTGAGAATACAGCAAATTGATGTTTATAAGAGGCTTTCGCAGCTCAACTGTTGGCTGAGATTTCCCGACGCCATCAAGATAAATTACTAATATTCCCTGAATATATTTTCCACCCTGAATATCATGTTTTCCCTCCTTCAGTCACCAGCATACTGTGCAGCTCATCCTGCCCTGCAGAGTCGCTCCTCTCGCATTAACCTCTGCCCAGTGCCCCCGTACCCGCACTCTTTTTTATCAGCCCCCTTTTTTCCTCGTGGCTCTTCAGCACATCAAGGGCACGTCCTCCTCTGTTGGCCTGGAGTGTCACAATAGCTGCAATAACAGAGTGACATGCTTGTTTGGCCTGTAATTTATAATGAAAACAAACCGGACCAGATGGACGGCATGCTTGTGTTTGTGAATATGTTATAAAATATGTTTTTGTGTGGAAACAAAGAAGAGGGGTTTTTTTGTCTCATGGTGGATTTATTTATAAATGCAGCACACCAGTGTATCCCTCATGTCTCCTCCTGATATGAAAAGATGTGACCTGAAAAGGCCTTGTTCGTGTTTCCTCATTCAGTTGAGAGAGGCACAATGAAAAAGCAGCGCTGCCTGAACAATAACGGCATACTCAAGATAAGAGACATCTGCAAAGGGCATGGTTTTTCTGCAGAGGCAATGACAACTGACCACTTAAACAAAGCTGAAGGGCAAGATTACACATGACCAGCCACAGCATAAACACCAGCAACTGGTTTTAATGGCGTTATTTATAAAAATCAGGACATATTTTCACAGACAAAACCATTTATTTTTGTATATTTTAGAGCACTTATTCGTTACACGCGTCATAATTTCATAATCTCACACACTGCGATAAATCGGACTTTGCTGTAAAGCTGTTGAGTCAAGAGCTGTGAAGTGTGAGTGGACTATTACAGACTGTACTGTGGCAGGATGAATTTAAATTCAGCCTCTGCTGCACTGTTGCACATTTCCCTTCTTCTCTTTCCTGCAGCCGTCTCCGAAAAAGCAAACTGACAACTGGAGGAAGGCAGCTAACCGCTCGCCTGCTAATGCTGAACGTGTTCAGCTCGCTCCGACAAGCGGCAGTTAATCTGATCCTACCTTTCAAGACCTAAACTAATTATAATAATTATTCTCCCATTTTACTGTTGAGAACATTTCTTACAAATGACTAATTTGCAACAAATGACTAAATTGCGTTCACGCAATATCGCCTCCGTCGTGTCTTCTATCTGATAACGATGTTTAATCCACAATTAATCTTTACAGTGGGAGTTCATACATCAGATGGATAATCAGTGATAACAGCTAAGCATAGAAACAGTGCAGTGTTACAGTGTAGGGATTCACAACTCATGGATAAAACTGTGTCATTTGGTTATTTCGGAAATACTTTTATTAGTTCACGCTTCCCAAGGTTATCATTGGATTTCTACATCAGCTTCTGCTCTATACTGTCAGAACTGAACTTCCTGCAAAGTAACTGGAAAAGGCTTCGACCACAGCGCTGTGCATTTCAAATACTATATCTCCAGAACCTCAATCATAACTCTCTGTAGGGAGTTGAGGGCACTGCAGCAAAGACCGGCTGGTGCCTCTTATCTAACTATTGTGGTCCAGTGCATGTAGCTGTAGAAGTGTAGTCGAAGGTTAAATGGATTGTGAGTGTGCAGCGCCTTCGCTGTCTTCGTTTGACATCAGTTTTCCATTTTAATATAAGTTGGTAGCACTATTACATTTTTTGGGGCGGTGGACATATGTTTAACTAGTGCACTGCCTGTTTTAAACCTGCCTGTTTGAATGGGCTGTGGTGATGCTGGTTGCAGCTTAGTGTATCAAACAGAAAAAGTCACCTGCAGTGATTGAGCTGTTGAATAGTTTAATAATATTGAACGTATCACGAGTCCAAACTGCACCAAATTCAACACTGCACTTCCTTGGACCCTGAGAAATACACCTGCCAAATGTGAAGCTGATAAGACGAAGCTTTCAGGAAGTATTAGATGTTCTTATTGAGTTAAGTCATGTTTGAATACAGATTAATCACAGGATGAGACCATTTGAGTAAAAGCTCTTTAACTCTTTTTTTCCCCTTTTCTTTGCAAATGCAGTATTTTTTACCCCGGCGCCAGTGTCAGATAAATGATGCAAACTCCCGAGCTGATAAGGATTTGGTGTCTTGCTCAAGGACACGGCAGCAGAATAAACATTCAGGGTGACAGGAGAACCTATGTGACCCTCATCACCAAGCACTTGGCATCTTGCTGTCGGCGTCTTGTTCGGTAACTTAACAGCACAGGACACGGTTCAACAAACACTGCAACATAAACCCTGACAAGGGCGGTTGTCCACTTAAATCATCCTTATCTTTAAGACGCCTCATAACAATGCAAATACCTGCTAGTTATTTTTGAATTCCTGTGTTTTTATCTCTGTCCTGCTGCTCCTTCATTACCACCGCCAAGGAGGTTCTATTTTCACCCCTGGAGTTGAAAGTAGCTCTTGACATCCTGAAATTGTGGATGGAATCTGTGTCATTGAAGCCATTCACGTCACGACCCCACCACTCCCAACTCTGTACAGAACTATCACCTCTCCTTCTCTTCATTCTTCTCCTCATCCTCTGCTTCCACTATCGCCTGCTCTCACTGCACAATAACCTAAAACTTAACCGCGTAAACGCTCACATCTGTAGCCTCCATACCATTTCTATTGGACCTTGGCAGAACTTCATCATGTATGACCACATCTTTCGGTCAACTGTAGAACCACTCAGATATATATAGATATATATAGATATATATAGATGTAAACAGCATTTTCCACAAGCCTGCAAGAAAAGAACTTTCCTGTATCTTAGCTGGTGGCCGGTCAGACGTGATTATACTTAAACCTGACGATAACTTTTCAGGAAGTGTAGAGTTCAAGGCACAACAACAAGATTCTCATGCCATCAACCCTCGTGACAGGCTCAGTGTGCGTTGTGGTTCTCAAAAGCACTTTTCCGTGTTTCTGTCTCTCCCCGCTCCGAGTACGCTCGTGGGATTTACAACGAGCTACAATGGATGGAGACAGATGGCAAGGTGGGGGGTGTCGGGTTTCCTCTGAACCTTAGGGAGCCCTGCCATACACAAGCTGTCAAGCAAATGTCTTCGCCCTGACTTGTATTTGTTGTAGTATAATGAGATTGGGACTTTGACATTCATTTTCACAATTGTTCAGGCATCCAAAAAGAACAGTGAATGTGGCGTTAGAGCCACATTTGTGAGTTTTGCTATGAGACTCATGCACACACTCGCTTGTTAATTATATCGTTGCTGTGCCGACAGCATCCTCCGTGAAAGCATCAGGGCAACAGGGCCATCAGGAATTTCCATAAAGTGCAGTAGCAAATAGGTCATGGAAATCATTAATATTCAAAAAGCAGCACATCAAAGAGTGGTGAGCCAATTCCTCAGCATTAACTACATTTGACCATTCATATCTTTCCTCATTAACCACACTGGGATGCATTATTTGCTGAAGGCTTGTGTGCTTTAGGCCGGTGGCGAGTGCATCAAAACACTTCTTTCAAGTTCCCTAAGTACCAACTCCAAACAAGCCAGAAGACTGGGAGGACTCTCTGCCAGAGCTCTTTATGTGTCAGCTGAAATACTGATGAAGCTCATCGCGATTTTATGTAAGACGCTGCTTCCGCTCTTCACCGTTGACTGGATAATTGACAAGCTATTGTTGGGCGACTGCCGAGATTTCCCAGATTTCCCGAAAGACGTGTCAAATGTGTCCACCCAACCACCGCAAAGACTCTGGCACTTTTGACAAGGATTGTTTTTTTTCTTTTTCTCTACAAACAAACACGGAGGCATTTATTGTCAAAACATCAGGAAGAAATCTGCAAATAGTGGCTTAAAAATGCCCCGCCCACACAGCAATATTGTTTTGGCCCAGATTTAGTCGACATCCCACACAACCCACACAACCCACATCCGGCCCACATACCGCATGAAATGATGGCTCCTCTCCTGTTTGCCAGATCTGGGCCACAAGTAAGCCAATGTCAAGCAGAGGTGCCAAAGATTTGTTTTGTGCTATTTGGGCCATATTCATCATTTAACACATGAACACACTTTAGGTTCACATCCAGATTACAATTTTCCTAGAGCACCACGTGTTTGCCAAAAATGGCCCCGATTTGTTTTGGGATATTTGGGCCACATTAAGCTCACATCCATTTTGTGCGGTCCACAAGCAGACAAGAAGTGGTGCATCATTGCCTGAAGTGGGACGAATCCATTTGCTATCTGGGCAAGTTCTCTTTAATTCTTTTAATTCTGAAAAATCGGCATGAAAATTCAAAGAAATAAAGCTGAAATAAACAGGATGGCTTGCCGAACATTTGATAATTGTCAAAAGAAGATATGCAGCAGACAAGCTGTGATTCAGGAAATACACTTGAATATCTCTGACATTCTACTTGAAATTTGTTATTGCACGATTCAGACTTTTGCACATGATGAGGTTCAAGTCTTCATCATCCCTGACATATTCCCAATAACAACGAAGGCTAAAACTATATCTAAAGGATGGATAATGTTTTTCCATCATACATCATCCTCAAACAAAATCTAAAAGAAGCTCTGACGTTTTCAGGCTCGGGAGCAGCATCACAAATGGAGCTGAGGTTCGCACAAAAAAAAAAAAGGGTCAGAACACACAATAGAGAATCCCTGATGAACGGTGAACACAGCTGTATCTGCCTCTGCAGCATCAGCGACAACAACTCAGGTGACTGCAGGCCTGGCACACACTCAGATCACAGATCACTTAACTAACACAATATCCATCAGTGCCTATGCCTCAGAAAATCTCATTAAATCTCCTCCTAGTTCAAATTAAAGTGTTTTTTAGGTCGGTGCAACACAATGAGAGAGAATGTGAAAGTGAGTTATCCACCTCGGGCCTCTGAAAATACAGTTTGTGTGGCGACGAACCTCAGGTGTGAAGTAAGTGATCCCCCCTCTGGAAAGCATCAACAGGAAATAATATTTCCATCTACTCTTTAACCGAAGAGCCACCTGCTGCAGCTGAGCTCGCCGAGCGTGTGAACAACCTCCTCAGAGCCGCTTCACCACGACGCTCCTCGGCACACCGAGCTTATTACAGTTAATTTAGAGTGATGTTAAATTAATACCAATTCTTTAAAAGCGTGTGGTATAACAAATCAGTCCTGCCACCGGTTCATGATGACAAACTCATAGGAATGTTAGATGAATTATTCAAAGACACTATTTTAGATTTCACAATGTCTGTTAATAATTAATCACGTATCCCTGCATGCGTGGAAATACCTGAGTTTGCAAGGAGGTGCGCATTTACAGTGTCGATTTGATTCAGAAATTCTGAGCTTCCATGCAACAACAACAAAAAAGTAGAAGATCTATATGTTGTTTCTTGTCCCTGTGTTCAGTTAAATGACAATGAAATACTCCCTCATATTGCATTCAGCATCCTCTCCTTCATCCAGGGAGTTGATTGCGATCTTGACAGTTTCTTCTTTTTTATTTCCCACTGGGGGAAATCTCCCTCGGGTGATAGCACAGTTCAGCTCCTCACCTAGCTACTGGCTACTCGATCAAAGCAAAATCCACTCACTGGAAAACAGTCAGGCAGGGGGGGGAAAAGTTGGTTGCCATAGCAACTTACACCACTTCTTGTACAGTGTTGTGCTACAATTTCATTACTGGGACTGAAGCCATATTATCAACATTGATCAACCTCAGCTCTCGGTCGTACGACAACACCTGCTGTGACGATGCAGATGCCGGCAGCAGGTTTGTTTTCCAGATTTATTGCCTTATTTACAGATATTATAAAAGTATTGTTTTCAACGCTGTACATTATCTATAAAACATGTTGATGTATGTATGGTTCAGATTATTATTGTTTGAACATGATATTTTTTTCATGCACGGATCATATTTACTCTGCTTTTATGCCCCCCTGCCCTTCCCATGAGTCTGAATTTCCGTGGCAAAGAATGATGGCGACATCAAATATTCACACTTGGATTTACCACACTCGGAATGAGAGCGTCCTTGGAAGCCTGACATCTCCTGTATAATTAAGTTGTCTGGATTAAAGCAGGGACGCAGCCTAATCAGCAGAAGGATGCGATGATAAGCATTAAGCCACAAAGTCAGGAAATCATTAAAAACCTCCTCTCCTGATCACAAGCATCCCATAATGCATCAATCCTCCAAGAATGAGGTCAAGCACGTCGGGCTTCCATGTAGTCAAATCCATTAAATATGTGGGTTTGACAGCAGCATGTGGAAACCTGCGCTGGCTCCGAGTCTGTGTGCAAACACATTACACAGCGAGGGAACAAAACAACAGGAAAATGTCCTTCACTCCCACAGTGTCATTGATTTTCTCTTATTTCTGGGAAAGTAAAAGAATATGTCTGTGCAAGACAAGACAGCAAACACTTGACATTTCTGAGCAACTTAAAATAGCTCCTATTTTTCAATCTTCTCTCCAGTGTACTCTGACATTTGTCCTTTTCCTTTTTGGGTAGATCTTCTTATTGACTGTTTGAGAAAAGAAAACAGATTTCAAATGTTCCTTTTAGTCCGATATCACTTAATTAGCACCCAGTGTAGCCTGGGAAATGCCTCCCCTGCACACGACTCAATCCAATTGAGCATTGGTCTTTATTTCCCATAAGGTGGGTATGACTCAGAAAGTAATGAATACCACAGACATTACAATACACCATTATCATGAGTATTTCCATCTCTCTCCCCCCCCCCTCTCTGCCACGGTCATGAAATGGAAATGTTCTACAATAATGTGCAGCGGAGCACAATGTTTTGCAATGTCAAGCCAATGTGAATGTACTGTAAAATCCATCAATTATTTACAAACAGGAGTTGGAACACTGGAAAGATTTTAAATTTCTCCGGCTCTTTCATCATCTGATGCCGAATGCCGACATCAGCATGTCTCTTGATGATATAATGTTGTAGGGACAGAATTCATTTACAAACAGCACTGGGAGCAGTGTTTCCCAGTGTGTGCGTTTGTCTGTGTGCTGCCTGTTTGTGTGAGTGTCTGTGTGTGTGTGTGTGTGTGTGTGTGCAATTGCTCCCACCCCCCCTCACATCTTAACCTGACTCCTGACTGTCGGAGATAATGTAGTTAATCATCACGCAATCATTAAGACGTCACTTTAAATTTGTCTATGAGGGTAACTAAGGTCTAATTACTGACTAAAATATGAATTCCATTTAAGCAGAGGATGATTTCCCTGTGCTTAAGAGCCAGTGGACAGGTTTAATTTATGCTCAGGGGTTGGCTATGCACCATTTAAGGATAATACATATATAATACACTCCTTAATTTTATGAGACACATTCTGATTATGCTTTTGCAGCATTTTGCGGGATGTCAGGGGAGTGATGGAGCGTCTCTCTCTGCCCGCAGGTGGTGCATCACCTCTTTGTGACATTTCTGCTTCTATTCATCATAGCACAAAAAAATATAATTACGCATACTATAAATACATTATACTTTTGTCAGACAGAGGAACCTTGTGCCCGTTAGTCTAATTTCAACTGCTAACATTACTTTATAGTCACATATTGGCATTAGCCAGGAAGTTCAATGTCTATAACACAATGAGAGACGCCTCCGGTATTCCAATAACTGCTCCATTAATATTTCAGGGTTTAAGTATATGTAAGTTATAAATATATATTGTGTATTCATCCCAAATAAACCTCATACATGATGCTATTAAATAAAAAAGAAATTCCATTAACAGTAGATTTGACATACAGCATATTTGTTTTATAAAAGATTGAGGTAAAATAGTTAGGAAGTCTGTTGAGATGCTATTTAGTTTTTTTCATTATATCCAAAGTTGGATTTAGCCAATATGAAAATATGATATTAACTATTCTATGTTGGTCTTTCTCACATATGAACATACAGTATGATGGTGATGACAACTTACTTAACCACATAAGGAGAAATAGACGGACTGTTTCATGGGAATATGTTCGTTTTTCAGTTTTTCCTTCATGTTCCTCGACCGAGCTTAAAAACAGGTCCATGTAAAGATTATTAATAAATAGTTAATCAATGTACACTTTAACGATGCTCTCTGCATGTTTTAAGGACCGTTACGCTGCCTGTGTCTTTAAAGTAATGGCCGGATGCCCTGGAATAGATTAACATATTAATACGAAACCCTGAAATCGCTCTATGTCCTTATATAAGAACTTCTGGTGCACCGAGCTTTTACTCAATGTGGCCAAAGTAAGAGTCATTGATCATGTTGTGCAGCCACTCAAATACATGGTGTCTAATCACCAACACATAACTACTCCACTTCTTACATTTGGAAGGAAGGGTTTGAAAGGAATAAGTCAAACGTTAAAGGTTCCAAGTGCTCCAGGTTTGGTAAATTTGATAAAGATAAAGACAAATCATGATGCTGGGAGCCTATAAGGTAGAATTATTTCATGCCATGTAATTTGTTCTAATCACACCATATGGTAATATTTGTGAAGTAATGGAGCGACTCTGATATTTAAGCAATAAGATTTATTGCCTAAACTGAGGGCCTCCTGACCTTTTGGAATCAGAACGTCCTGGTTTCCGAACACTGTGACCTTTAATCTGTCCAAACATAAGGAGGGATTCGCAGGATGCAGCTGGATCAAAGGAGTATTTGATCATGTAGCAGCCTGAACATTACTGTGAAAGTCCAAAGTTTGTTGCACCATAAAACATTAATTACCCTTAGATGGAGTGAAACGTTCCGAGGGAAGATGATCTTGTGTTGGAATAGATAAGTAGGTGAACTCAGTTCTGTTGTTGACTCACATTTGAATGAAATAAAAGATCCACAGTCTTTATATGGACATAGTTGCCGCAGACCTACTCTTCTGTTCCTTGTAAATTACTAAAGCTCTTTTGTCTGAGGAAGATCCTTGTCTCATGCGCTACATGTCAAAATTACAACTCCTCTTCGGTGTCTCATCTTCGGAGGATATGTTAAACTGAATTCTGACGTGCACCTCTGTCCGTCCTGGGAGGGAGGATCCTTCACTTGGGACTCTCTCTAAGGTTTTAGCTTTTTATTTCTTTGGTAGTATTTCCTCAGGTCTCACTGTTTTAAGCCCTATGAGATACATTGTGATTTGTAAAATACATTTGATTGATTGATTTTTTTGGAGCGATCGATTGAAGTTTCAGTGCAGTGACTCAGCTGCTATTGAAAGTCTTACCAATAAAAACAGAATTCACGCAGCCATAGCCCTTGTACATGGGTGTTGATTTAGCATTCTTCTCTTGTTTTGCATTTCAGCAGCATAATTAGCAACAAAAAGCAAAGAGTTTTTTTTTTCTTTTTATTTAAGAAAATGATGATGTGTAATGTGTAAATTGAAACCTGTGAAGACAGATTAAAAGATCATTATCACCCAGTTCCCCCCCTCAGATCATTTGAGCATCCTTCTGCTCATCGTTAGGATTTTACAGCCCAAAACTCTCACCGCTCTCTTCAGCCTCGATTCCAGCAGTAACAGGCGGTTTCTGCACGGCAACACAAACGGCAGTAAGCAGTAACGAGCTGGTGAACAGAGTGGCACAGTTACAGCAGCTAAAGAGATCTCTCCAGCCGGAGTCGGTGGAGACCAGTTATTTAGTAACACATTTACTGTATCTAGTTCATTAGGTGCTGTTGCACTGCCTGCAACTGGCCAGTAAAATCAAATCTTTGAGTCCCTGTGGACTATTATTTTTGCTTTAACCATTTTTAAGAGTGTATTGTTTTAACATTCATATCTTGAGAATGTTTTACAAAATTCATGTTTTATGTTGTCTGACACAGGATGTTGCCTCCCACACAGGGTCAGGGGTCTGTTTTAATAAACTAGACACTTTCTAACAACAACAACGACAATTGTTAAGACATTTTTATTTTCTTTATTCTTTTTTTTTTTTTAAGTACACAATGTGCTTAAACAAGGGACCAACTTTCCAAATATAATCAATGATGTGTGGCTTGGCTCAAAGCTATAGAACTAACAGGAAGGATTTAAATGTGCACCTTCCTGAATTAGGAATTGTGCATGGATGCTGGACATGTAATTGGGCCCTCTGTGTAAATCCGGATCCGCCAGTGCTCCCACATATTTCTAAAATGTCCATCATTTCCTGCAAAGTCTTGTGTGTTGGCAGCAGCCCAACAGCAGAAAACCCTATCAGTAACAATGAAACTACAAAACAGAAGCAATTACAGTGTACAGAATGGCTTTCCGCTAAAAATAGGGAAAGACAAATATGATATCAAAATTGGGATTTGCTTTGGGGAAAAAAACAAAAACCTTCACGCGATGTTGTTGCGTGTCGTGCAATAAACCAAAACCGACCTTGAAAAGTCTTCTGATGTGCCAACAGTATTTACATGATTATGAGGTATTATAATGGCCCGACCTCCCTGCAAACCCCAGAGTGGAGCTGTATCATAGTGCTACACACACACACACACACACACACACACACACACACACACACACACACACACACACACACACACACACACACACATCAATCCTGCTTTGAGCTGTAACGATCTGTGTGACCACATGACAACTTCAGAGGGACAGCGACGCGGTTATGCAACACGATGCAGCTTGCACAAGTGTCATCTTGAACTTCTCACACATAAACTGAGAAGGGGGGGGGGGTCACATAATGTTAATTAGCTCGAAAACACATTACAATAATATCTTCATTATTTAAAAGCCAAGAATAGTGTATGCAGTATGATTGAGAGGGTTTATAATTACAACAGCACAAGCTTTAATTAATGGAATTTCTCTTGCAAATGTATATTTCTGTTTTTCATGTTTGAACTGAGTGACCCGGCTGCGTATTTATCATTATTACTGTTCCATCCATCTCTTCACTGTGCCTTCTGGTCATGATGGATCTGTTCATGGTCCGGTTGCTAATGTTCCTATAGATAGTATGAATTAGCTTCAGCCATCCTTAACCTTTAGCATCCTGCTGCTGTGTCATGTCAAATGCTGTAATAGAATATCAGTGCCGCGCGAGGACGGTCATATCTTATACTTCTCAGACCAGGAGGAGTGGTGGCTTGGGTAACCGCGCACGACATTTCTCCCAAACATTCTTTTTTTTTAATAGGAACAAAAGGAAAAAGCAACAGCAACAATCAAAACCCAGCCAAATCCACTGTGTCCTTGAGGTGGGAAGGTTTATCCTCTGATGAATGAGGAACCCGGCTACAAATCTTGATCTGAGTTAAGTTAATAAAGGTCTATCAATAGCAGCGAGGACGAGCGCTGAATGCAGACGCTCCCTTTCAGTCTGGTCCCCGCTGCACTTGGGGGTTTAGCAGAGCGTGCGTGTGTTTGGAATCTTAAAGGCAGGGGATCCAGGCACATTATTGAATGCCAGTGAAGGGGTCAAAAAGGAAGCGGCGGTGAAAGGGAGATACAGACACCTTCAGCACACTGGCAGAGTAGTTAGTGCCATCGTGCTGCAGAAAGTATGTGATGGGTCTCTGCAGGGAAAATCGTTTGCATGCATCTGCAGTTACAGATTAACCTGTTTCCCTCACTTGGGAGGCTGCAGAGGTCTGAAGTGGACTTCTTATGTGACGAGTGGTAGCACGGCTGTTGCATCAACGCTTAAAGAATATGTGACATAAGGATTTGTCTGTTTTGTAGAGAGAAAGGAAACGCCAAGGGAAGGGAATTATGGCAGACAGACATATCTCTGCATTGAGATCATTTAAGAAATGTTGGCGCAAGCTTATAGGCCACATTCAGACTGCGCTGGATTAGCTTGCAGGTTTGGAAAAGGAAAAAAAGCATAAAGAATTGAAATGCAAATAGGACAGGGATTACTGAGAGAGCATTCACTCTGGCAGAGCCTCTTCCATTAACGGCAGAAAAGAGGGGTCACGCTTAAAGGAAAAAAAAAAAAGGATCTAAGCCTAATGATTATTCTCTCCGCACTTACTGTTGTTTAGAGTCAGTTAATAACTCAATACATGTCTCGTCATCAGCGAGATATGAGCAAACGAGGGGAGCGTTTTGAACCTGCCTGCTGGAAAACAATATAACCGCGGCATAATGATCCAATCTAAGCCGATAATCGCTCCCATTACTAAGCACACTCTAATAAACTGTTGTGCTGTGGCAGGCAGTCCCAATTCCCAAAACATGTTTGCCCTTGTTAGCATCACCCTGAAAACACAATGGAGCTGACACCACATCTGTGAGGGAAGGAAACATTTCTCTACCTATATGTGACCGTATAAGGGAACTATTTTGGCCCATGCAGGGAGTTGCATAGGAATCCAAAGAAAATGGTGCTAAATGAGAAAGTGAATCATCTTCACTTCAAAAGCCTGCTCCCTGCACACTCTGAGGTGTGAAATTTGTAGCTGCGGGGACGGCACCAACTTGAAAGAGCGCAAATATGGTTTTTAATAGTTTTCTTTCTGATCTGTGAAGAAGAGGAGAGGTGTTTACTGACGCTTCTCCGCCTCATTAATATGAACTTACTGTCCCCGGATGTGTCTGTGTGCCCTTTGTTGCTAATTAATTATGTTTATTAAGTGTTGCTGACGTGCAAAAAGAGTGTTCCCTTTAATTAATATGTTATTCTGGAACAACATGGGTATTCTGAACCCATGAGATTCATACTCTGCATTTTTATCAATGTGAGTTACATGTAAATATTCTACATTTAAATAAAGAAGTCATGTTTGGGCTATTGCATCAACGTCAGTCAGCCCTGATGTGTAGTTTCCTTGGTGGAGAGTGCCCCCTGCAGGTCAAACAGCACAACACTTCCCCCCCCTCCCCCTCCATCCATTTATTCTTCTGTATTCAACCCGATCAGGGAGCAGCCCAGCAGCCTTAACTACCCTTTTTTTCTTTTTTTTCCTGCAGCTTCCTCCTTCTCTTCCTGAGGGATCATCGAGCACTTCCACACATGCTAACAGATTCAGTGTTGACTGAATATGTCTTTGCCTCTAATCCGTTCCTCTCCATCCCTTTAAGCTGCTTGTCTCCCGTCAGGAAGCGAAGGGAAGAAAAGTAAATGCAGGAGGGAGACAGAGGTGAAGAGAGGTTTTCTGGTCTCATTAAAAAAGTCTGTGTCCTTGAAAACTCAAGCACAACAACTAGATTGCTAACGATCAGTTTATTGGTTTTGTTAATTGACTGACAGGAAAACATTTGGGAGCAGTTTGGGTTTCATCTCATCACCTTTTCGTCATTTTCTACTGTTGCTGGGAAAGAACATGATTACCTGAGGGAATAATCCCCCCCCCAAGAAGGAATTGACTTATTGATCGATTGCAAAAATGATCTGCTGGAAAAAAGTCCTAGAGGTAATAAAAATTAGTACACACCCACAAACTTACTTAAAGTTACCTTTTCTGCACTCGTATCTCGTCACATACATCATTCACTTTTATACCTTCACACTTTTCTGCTATTGCATTAATTTGAAAATAAACATACATATGGACATATTATCCATAATTGGCTACTTTTAGGCTTTTACACAGTAGGATTTATTCTTCATTTCTGAGACTGAATTTTGAGATGGTTTGAAGAACTTTAGTCGAGCACGGTCAGAAGGTTTTCTGGGCACTGAAGGACGTTTTCCTGACAATGTTTCCTTGTTTGAGACCCTGAAGCTGCTTTTTGTTTCCTCCAGTTTTGAGACGGCTGGAAGGATCAAAGCATCAACACTATCAATACCTGGCTCACAAAGGAAAGAAAAGGCCTGCGGCTGAAGACACCAACATCATAACAATACCATTACATATAACAATAGACAAACATGAGGAGTATTTGACAGCTCTTTGCAATAAGTTGCTCCTCTACGACTATTCAAATTTCAGTGCAGACCATTAGACTTTAGACAGTTAGACGAGTTTGTGCTTCACTTGAAATAAAAAAAATGGACACTACATTAAAGTGCCACATCTCAGTTTCAATTTAAGTAGGTTTACATCATTAAGAAAGAGCTGTGTGGGAGATACAGCTCTTAACGTGATAAATATAGTCTAAATGGCCAAGTCTTAGAACATCAGTTAAATCCAGTGTGAAAGGATTCATTTTTCAGAGTAAGTGGGGTCTTGACCTGTCAGACACTTAGTATACTCACCCACTTTCTAAAGCAGTATTTACAGTGTTGCATAACATGGCATATGAATCACATTCTGCATTAACAAAACATGATATAGTGGCATGAATGCTAGATTATGTTCTTTTTTTGTTGTTAAGCTCCAATTACTCAACTGAAAAAGCAGCTGTTACATAGTTTTGGCTCCGGATCTTGCAATGTTTATTTGATTCAGGATATCCACACACTTCAAATGATTTCCTCTTGTTTAACATTTTCACTCCAGCTTAATTTAAAGAGGATGTGATTGTCCACTGCAAGAAACAAATCTGTGAATTGTTTAAAATCAATATTAAAAGAATATTTTCAGGATCTGTACCCTGCAACAAGGGTCCTTTTTTTAAAAATAAAATAAACAGTTGTTCTATTTAAACACAAGCTGGCAGTCACATAAAGTTGGACCAGACAGTCATCCATTTCTGCTCGCACAAAGCTTTGAGACAGGGCCGCCATTTAAAATACCTCCTGGGATTGTGGGTTTTATTAAGTCCTTGTCATACTGGTCTCAAATAAAAGGTGTTCAACGTGTAAGAGGAACTTCAGCAGCGCAGCTGCCAGTTTTGCTTAGAACATGAAAAGGAACAAGTGTCAGAAACATCACTGTAAGAAGAAATAAAAATGGGAAATGGTTTTGCAGAACAAAAGCCATTCGCCTGAACTAGTGCAGGAATTTACCTCCTCATTTACTACAAAGCCTGCAAGAAAACCGTGATGAAGTAAGTCTGTCTGGGCTTTGTGAGAGGTAACTTCTGTATCAGGAGCTGCATTGAATTCACAATCTTTACCATTGATTTTTGCTTCCTTTGGTTGAAACTGATGGACCATCTTAAACCTTCTTTTGTTAAATTATGCAACAGGTTTAATGTTCGGGGGCAGCAGCAATGCCAGCAAACAACTGTTTCATTTCATTGAAAACGTTATGATTTTGACGTACAGAAGTGGGGAGGAAATCTCATGACACTTGAAAGAGAAGCACTGACCTCTAAAACAACCCTCACGCTTGAGTGAAATCTGTCAAATATAATACAAAAGATTGTTTTCGATTTTTATTCTTCTTCTGCAGATCTTGGGAGATAAAAATAAATATGTCTAGTGCAAACCTACATGACCTTGACCAGGACAGTGTTCTGTTAAATATTTTTAATTTGCATTCTTCTCACAAAAATATCTTGAAATGTCACATTTTTACAACATCCTGAACATGTACAAAAGAATCAGTGGAAGGTGGAGACAAAGGAATATTTGCCCATGTCCTTATCAGACCTTTGGACAAGACCAAAGCAGAATAAATATTACCCAGAAGTCCGAGCGCCAACATCATCTCTGTGTTTTCTTTTGGTTGTTGCAGGTCACAGAGTGATTACAGACTGTCATAGACTTTGCAGTGCAGGTATGCCAGCTTCTCGGCCCTGCTTTTCCTCAGCAAGGGAAACCACTCATGACGGCTCAGCTCCACGACCTTGTAGCCTGCCAACTTCAAATGTCGTCTCTTCATGGCATGAAGACCCAACAGCTGCTGTGAATGGCAGCAGTAGTGGTTCCTGCTGGAAACCTGGATTGCAAGTTTGACTGTGGCTTTGGCCTCCTTTGGGTCTGAGTCTGCAGGGGCACTTTGTTTGGTAAGAGTTTCTATCAGGTCACTAGTCAGGTCAAGGCCTGTGACAAACAGTCTCCCATCATCAAGTCTTTCTCTGGGAAGAGGTGTAGTCTTAGGAGATGGAGTTAAAGGTTCTGTTGTGTTTTTAATGTTCATCAGCTGTGCTAAAAGTTCATCAGTTATAGTTGCCCCTAGATTCATTTTCCCCCACCCTTGGTTTAAAGTTACTTTGGATGAATCCTTTTCAGGATATAAGGTGGTTGAGTGGGATGTTGGGTTAACAGGTATCGGCTTTCCCGTGGAGTCAAGATGCACTTCCAGGTCAATGGAGCGAGTGTGAGGCAGAATCATTCTCTTACACACAAATTCCTCTCCTCCGAGCAGATCGTGGAGAGCGGATTCTGCCTCCTGAACCTCAGGTTTGTGGCACACATCTGACTGAGCGAACGTCCACAGCAGCTCAGCTATCTCCTCCCTAAGTTCAGGGCTTAACCGCGGCCCGGTCCACTGAGGCAGCTCCAGAGCCACAGCTCCATCCAAAGTCAGCAAGTCTTTTTTCAGCTCCAGCTGTGTTGCTTTCAGCGCTTGCTTGACAAAGTCAGGGCTCAGAGCTAATGCAATCAAGTCCTCTGGGAACTGAGAGACAAAGGCCAGGCCTAGCAGACCAGTGAGCAGATGCTCTGGGTACCGTTGGAATTCTGCCTTCCTCTGTCTCAGGGCTTCGGTCAGGCTTGGATAGAAGCTCGGACTCTGAGCTGGGAGAAACCTTAATGTGCTGAGGGCCCAGAGCAGTTTGCATGAGTCCTTGCTCCTGCAGTGTGGCACGAGCGAGGGCACTCTTTCAGCCACGGCAACAAGGATGTCATCATTACGATAATGCAGTGCTGAGCAGGCCAACGCCACGTGCATCAGCCCCTGAACGCCCATCCCGGGGGCCCGTCGAGGAACTTCCTGTGTCATGGCCTCCATCCACCCTCTGTGGTACAAATAACTGAAACGCAAGAGTTTCAGCACATTCACCATCGCAAAGTCACTCATCTCTCTCACAGAGGAGACTGCCTTATCAACAATAGAAGCCACTGCACTCTGAGATATTGAAGTTTGGGTTTTAAAAAGCCCCAAGCACACGACACCAACCTCCTCTGGGTATAATTGCTGCAAATGGTGCAAAAGGAGCTGTTGTACAGGATGGATTAAGCCTCTTGGGCACTGCCTACCTTCTCCCATTATATACAACAGCTGGACTAGTTCAGGGGCCCCCATCTGTCCCACGTACAGATGGATTGAGTCATAGAGGTGCTGTAAGAACTGGGGGACCTGTCTCCCGATACAGCGCCACAAATCAGCAGCTAACAGCAACTGGTGCAAAGTCATCTGGTTGGCCCGGCGGCTCAGCTCGGTCTCGTACAGCCCGAGCACCGTGTGGTCAGAGGGCATATCCAGCCACACAAACGACTGCAGCACTTCCAGCAGCTGCAGGTCAGTGAAGAGGCGCAGGTTTTCCACAGAGTATCGCAGGAGCATGACAAAGCGCTGGTTACTCCTCATCAACGACGTCTTCTCCGGGTCCACGCGGCTGAGCTCCACGAGAAACTGAGACACATCGGATGGCTTCATGCTGCCTTTTAAAAAAGCCACTTTTTGGAGCAGCGGGGACAAATCGTCCCATTCTACTGGGTGAGGCCGCTGGGTGAGGTCAAGGGTCATGGAGGCGTACTCAGGCCGGCATTTGTTGAAAACACGTGGATCCACTTTAACGTCCGGAGTTATGGGTTGTCCATGGTACGGTGACACTGTTGGCGGCCTCTCGGGTTCAGAGCTCTTGTTGAAAGCTAAGTCCAGAAGTGTGTTTTTTGCGCTGGAGAGATGCCGCGAGGAACTGACGCTGTAGCGGTTGCTCTGTTGCCAGAAGGAAGGTGCGAGAAAGGAGAGACACCTTTCGTCCTCATCATTATCTGCCTGGCTCCCAGAGGTTGCAGCGTTCCTCTCAGAGCGATGATATGACGACGGGTTGTAATACAGCCTGTAACCTCCATGGAGAGAGGCCTCCTGGTGTTGAAATGCCCCTTTCTTCCCCTCCTGCTCGTCTGCCTCATCCTCTGTTTTGCCATAGAGGGGTTGAGCCTGGGTAAAATTATTTCTCAAGCCTCTGAGGCAGCGCAGCCTGGGCCCACGTTGACACAGCACACAGGCAGCCATCAATATGCAACACTAAAAAGAGAACATACACGTTAAGTCAACCAAACATCTGATTTCTAATTTGCAAATAATTTAAGCAAATAATACACAAGATGTTTATTGCCCCTGGCATCCCTAATTTTTTTCAGGGATGCCAGGGGCCAAAATAATGGTGCTCCTAAATCATGAATGGAGGACAAAGAAATGTTGTGACCCAGTTTTAAGCATAGACTGTATAAGATGGATGACATGAGTGTTCCACGAAAGTGAAGCCAAAGTGTCTTGATTGCACACCTCCTCCATGTTAATGGATGGGACATAGACCCAATCTAAAAAGTAGTTTGAGATAGTTTCTGTCATTTAAGGTAGTTCTAATCACACTGCTGTTGTTCAAACTCTAATCTTTCCGGTAAATTTGGTTTTAATTTGCTATTTGATGCTATAAAAATGGGGTGAAACGTCACGATTGACAGCTGAGACTGACTCACGATTGGTCAACGCGTGTATCGACGGGACCTCAATAACGTCTCCATCCCCTGATCGCTACTGCGCAGACTCTGGATTCAAATACGCAAGATGGCCACTTTCATATGAGGGATATTTTACCTTCATTTATGGATAATGGGAGGAAGAAGAGACACGTCATCCATCTTTATAAACAGTCTATGATTATAAGACATTCATATAATGAATATATAATTTTCCACATAGGTGTCCTCCTTATACTTATGTACAGTTTCTTACTTGCTCGTGCAATCACCCTGTGCCACTGCACTTTAATCAATAACATTTCTATACAAACCAATTCAACAGTGAAATGTATATTATGTACAAACTCTGCTTTTTCTTTTTATTCTATTGCCTTTTCATATTTTCATTCTCTTATCTACCTCAGTCTGACTTACCTGCTGCTGTACAAACTGAATTCCCCCTGGTGTGTGGATCAATAAAGTTCTATGAACTATTTTATTCCTGTAATGAAAACCATGGACACAGGAAACTAAATAATCTGTCTACTTAGATTTCTTGCAATGAACAACTCTGACTATTTTGTACCTGAAACTCACAAACCCAGTTGTGTGTCTAAAAGCATCCATGTGTCAATACACAGTAATAGATGAACTGAATGATGCCACACAGAGCTCAACTAACCTGGCGTCTCTTTGCCTCTTCAGTCTAAACCCTGGTTATAGATTATTCCTGCTGAGACAAATCCCTCTCTGCAGTTAATACATTTACTGTGTCTGTCACTTCCTAGGCTGAAAGTGACATGGTCTGCTCATGCAACTTCACACGTTCCGTCTAAACACTGTTTCCCTGCACGAGAGCGACCGGTAACACTTCCTGCAGATGTAAACTAAACTGCGTGAATGTGATCATGATCATAATACAACGTTGATCTCACCTTTTAACGCTCAATGCATGAATCAGTTCATGATGCAGCAGGAACATATCTATTTAACCTCATGTGGCTGAGAGAGGAGGAAACAGACATTACACCGGAAAACCAGTAAGTCCACCTTCAAAACAAAAGAAGCCAGACATTGTTTGCTAGATGCTGGAACCATCGATGTAGTAAAATCCAGATAAGACTTCGTGTTGTGTTGTAAATAATGTTTATTATATATCTAAAGGTGCAGTAATACCATTGGATTCTAGGATTAATTGTTATAAAGTGTCGTTTCGGACCTTGCTGTATTTTATTGTGGCAGGCTGATGTAGTTTCCGTGGAGAGCCGCCATGACTGAACAGAATATGACCTACGGTAGCTGGGTGGGATCAAACATCCTGAGGGAGGGAAAAGAAAAACAGAGAAGAGAAGAGAAGAGAAAAGAAAAGAAGAGAAGAGAAGAGAAGAGAAGAGAAGAGAAGAGAAGAGAAGAGAAAGGAAAAGAAAACAAAAGATAATTATTCATCCTACAATATATGCAAAACAAATATTTGATAAGATATTACCCAATACAATCTGATGTTTTATATAATTCAAACTTTAACTATTATTATCTATTATCTTTCTTAAAAAAATCTGTATCTGAAAAATATATATATATATATATAAATATATATTAAATTTTGTATTACTATATAACACTTATTATTGATTTTGGCCAAGATTTGAGAGAAGTTATTATACTACTTCTTTACAAAGCTGAGTTACTGATAAAGGTAGATTTAGCTTAAAAGCATGTCTTAAAATCATCAACAATTAAGTCAAAAACTGATTTATTAACTTTAACTGCGTCAAATGGGACACAATAAACAGAACCTCTGCTGATGTGATGAGTCAGAATATTTGCACATTTTATAACAACAAGATCCTGTGGTTTAGAAGCCATGGAGGGAGCAAATTATGATTTATACAGAATATAATAATTATCTTTTTATATGCTGAATATATATCAGGAGCTATGCTTCGGGTCATTGTAGTTTTGTTGTGAGGTTACTATTGAGCAAAGATATATCAATGTTGATTTACAGCTAATCAGAAAAGGTTTAGACTGTTACTGCATATTCGATAACAAAATATTAAAAGTAACTACACTCGTTTTCATTAGTCTTTTCCATAAAAAACATAATCCTGCTTTATTTTGTGTGCGTGGTGTTAACTGTTTCCAACAGAACTTGGAAGCAACAGTGGCCTGTAACACTATATGTTTATTTGTGTTCTGTATGAATCAGAAGTAGAAAGGTTACACATCAAGAGTGGTTTAGTCTATAATTATTTTTTTTTATTTCTTAATTTCTTTGCATATGAATCAGAGGAATTTACTCTTTAGAATGGAGCTTTTATTTTTGAAACATGGGGAAAGGAAAATAAGTCTTATGCAAACATGTAAACATTTTTAAACGTCACATACTTTATGTCTCTTCACTTTTTAGAACCATATTTTTTAGAGTAAACTAAGCTATTTAAAATATATCAAAAGTATGTTTTCAACTGTATTTTCCCTTCCAGTGGACCAATGGATGATCTGTGGCAAACTTGTTTAAAAGAGATGTCTTAAAAGTTTACGTATCAAATCCACATAATTGATGAATTTAGATTATAGATCCATAACAATGTATGATTCTCAACTGATCCATTTTAAGTTCTGTGCTTAAAGAAGTAGATAAACAAACCTTTGACGGCCTTAGAAAAAAAACCATTTATTAGCCCACCTCCTCAGTACACCAATGTTTTGTATAGTACAGAAATGCATCGGTTTATTTTGAAAATTTGTTCTCTTTCAACGGGACGAGCATGAAGGGAACATATACTTAATCATCTATTATATTAAAGAATTGTTTTCCTTCTGTACTCATCAACATTTTGATTGAACATAAGTTGAATACTGCATACTTAATGTTTTTATACTACAAAGAGCTACATTGTTTCCATCAAAAAAGAAATGTGCAGCCTTGAGTTGTAGGGAGTAGTTTGTTTGTTCAAGATAACACAACAGCTGTTCATAATAAACCACCACAGCCTTTTTAATTTTGTTTTACCTCAATATGTTTGTTTTTTTGTGATCCAAAAAAATGATCCAAACTCACACAATGGGATCATATAGTGTTCCGTTGTTATTAATGTTGTATGTGTTATGTCACAATATTCGTATGATAGTTTTGTTATTGAAATGGATGGCTGTCTGTCCCCACAAATATTCATAAGTTAATGGTTTGTATTTTACAGTTAACTATAACTTAATATACCAAATAAAAGGGGAAACAATTGTTTCAGCAGCGAGAACCCTAATACATCAGTTTAAGGTCTTGCTAAATATCCACAAAATGAACCACAAAAGGTTTGGGGAAGCAGCTGTCTGTTGCTATGCATCAAAGTTTGTGAACAAACTTCCCCCACACATCAGACAGGCTACTTCTGTTGATAGTTTTAAGAAACAACTCAGGACATATTTCTATGATCTTGCTTTTAATTAATTGTCTCGTTTTTAACACCATTGTCTTTTTTATAAATGTGTACTTCTTTTTATACCTTTTGCTAGTTTTATGCTTTGATCCTAAGTCTATGTTTTATTGCTAACGTGTTCTTATTGATTTATCTTATTTCATGTCTTTGATTTTATTGTAAAGCACTTTGAGGTGCATTTTTTCTGTATGAAAGGTGCTGGATAAATAAAATGTATTATTATTATCATCATTATTTGTTTATAGTTCGATCTATCTAAATATTACAATTATACTGCACTTATTAATTTGTGAGGCAAATGTTCTTGTAAAATTATTGCAACTTTTTATGATTAAGGCTTGAATTTAGTTTAGTATCTCAGTTTGACTTTTACAAACAGTACAGCTACTAACTGAAAAACACCAATCATTACTGGGAGTCCTAAAAGTTAAAGTTAAAAGTAACTAAAACATAATGTACATGTTTGATTGAATAAACCAAAAATAATTACAAATATGAAACTTCACTTAACAAACCAAACAGAGAAAATTATTCTTCCTCAGAATAACGGGAGGTTTTCAATATCCAGTGTTTAAATACATTGAAGATATTTCTTTGTAAGCATTATGCAGATTTTTTAACTTTAAGACTAACACTTGTTTTTATGTTTCCTCTGATCGCATCCTCTCTGTTTTCTTCATTTTTATGACAATTATATTTTCCTTTTTTTTAATTTTTTTTATTTATTGAAGTATAAATGGATTCCCGAACGCATCCCACCACCGTCCCCGCGTGTTTATCAACAGCCTGGTGAAACTTGAGCGCGGCTCTTGGAGAGGAAGTAGTTGATTTATGCTAATGAAGGAGTTGGGGTTTAGCTACGCTGGCTGGGAGCCGCCCTTCATTCACCACATGGTTAAAGCCAGACTCTACTCGCGCCACTTTCGCAATCTTACTACGATTCCCCCAAACTCCTGGCAAACCATAATAGCAGCACATGGATCCCTCGACCTGGCTGCTGTTCAACCAGCCGAGTCCCTTTTTTTTTGTGCCTCCTTCCACCATCTCTTCTTCTCCCCCCACCAGTTTTCCAGGAATCCACCGAAACAGCGTGAGTGAACGGTAAGTGTGAACAAGTGAGTGAAGATGGTGGATTTCTTTATTATGAAATTTTTTTTTTCTTATTGTGTCTTATTACGCGCACGTTATCGGCGAGAAACCTGTTGTTGGCGATGTCGCGGGTGAAACGTCCGGAAAAGTGGAAGGCTCCAGCACCGCGAGCCGCACCGGAGCCCCGCACTTTGACGCCTCGCGCTCGGTGGAGAACAAACCCCCGTTTTTTAATCGCCAGTTTCCGCATTTTGAAAAGCGGCGTTGTAGAAGAGGGGGAGCGCACGGAAGCCTCCTCTCCTCCACGGTTTGGAGAATGAGGGAGATTTGAAAAAGCTGCTGCTGCTGCTGCTGCTGCACCTCATCCTGCTCCGTCCCTCGCTGCCTCGGGGTTAGCGAGGCGCGTTTAGTTGGGGGAGCGAATTTGTGCCATGCCGCGCTTCGGTGGTGGCCCGCGAGTTTGTCGAGTCGTGGGGCCGCTCGCCGTCGCCCCTCGCGTCGGCCGGATTTTGCGAAGTTTTCCGCGGCGTGTGTGCGCGCTGCTGGAAGTGGCTCCAGAACAAAGCACGGCAGCACATGGGGCTCCAAGCAGGCCGCGCGCCCTCGCTATCCCGCGAGCCACCGAGCTAGCGGCTAATGCTAACACGGCGACGAGGAAGATGGCGTTAAGTTGCTTTATTGACATTAGCTTGACTCGCCATGCTGTGTGCGGATAGGAGGGAAGTGTTTGAGTCTACAAGCACCCGGGAACACGCTGATGCTTAATGTTGGCGTGTGTGAGTAAGCTACACTGACGGGGAGCTAACGTGGCTAAGGGAGAGCGTTGCTTTGAAGTGGACGCAGAGTTAACGCTATTCCGCTAACTCCTTATTGCTTTTAAAGCCATTTCCCCCCCGAACCATATCTCCCATCATAACTAATATATGTGTAGTATTACATCGGGATCGGGTAATAACATTTAGCGGAAGATGACCACGATCGCGGGCTGCACGCGTTAGCCGCTAGCTAACACATGCTTGCATCGTTGTTTTGATGGAGCCCTGGGGTGCTGCTAGCTTGTTGTGTGCTGGATTCTGCCTCAAGTTTTTTTTTTTTTGGTTGCAGTAGCTCGTATCGCACGCCTCGTGCGCGAACTCCACACGGGCGCACACTTTCACCTGCACCTGCTTTTAGCGTAAAGCGCGCGGACACGCAGCCGATGCAGCTGCACTGGTGTGCTGTCGCCCAGGACATAGATTAAATGTTCAAAACGCAGACTCCTGGGCGCCATGTTAGTGCGTGGGGGAGGGGTACGGCAATGTGACCGACCGGAGCACAAGTGTTTCTATCCACACTCACGTTTCTCTCCCCCCCCCATTCAACTTAGTTATATACACACACTTCTACACGTGGTCGTATGCGATAAATCCACGCGCCAGCTTTAACACAACGTTTTCTTTCTGGGTTGTGATCTGGATCCATATCTGTGTCGAGTTGCATGGCAATGGCCAATGAGGCGCGTTATTGGGCAATACCGCCATGCTCCCTGTGTCAGGGCTTTATGCAAGGATGAATGTGCAAAACGCAAAGTGAATCAGTCTCTTGCTCACCAAGGTCCAATTGTTATATTATTTTTTTTTCCTCAGTCTTTCTGAAGTGCCCCATCCAGATTTTTCTAATGTAACACGAATGACTCGTGTTGCAGGAAAATCAAGTTTTATAAAATGGACAGAGAGATTAGTTCAGTATATACGAGCAAAAGGTTATGAGTTCTCAGTTATCATCACCCATGTAAGCTGTTTATATTTTTCTCTTTTAAAAACTAGTGCAAACACAACATCTTTGGTTGAGGTCACAATCACAACATGGATCATTTTAGTTTTTACTCCCATTTTGAAGCAGTATTTAAGTTATCAGATTAACATAAGTATTCTAACACATTTTACTCATTTTAGTCTTTAATAACGTCAAAAACATCCAACACACTGGATTCCGTTTGTCAAATGTAAGGATGTGCTGCGTGCACCTGTTTTGTAACCTCGGAAAACAAACATCTGAGTTTTGGACTGTTGGTCCAAGGGAACGAGCACATGTAAGACAAACTTTGCAAACGTACAACTGGTATTTTTCAAAATTTCATGACTTTTTACAGACTATATATGTTATTAATGTACTTTAGTTGATGTTAAGGCCTGAATTGAAGTTGCTGACACACTCTTGATACCATCTTTCATTTTTGCTTGCAGACCCCCTGTGCACATCTCCATCCCCCCCTGGAAAGCCCCCCATTGTGGATCTAAAGGCACCGTAATCCATTCTGTGAATGAAAACTCCTCAAGTCACTGTAGTGTCAAAGTGCTTACAGTGCAGGTAGTTTTAAAGAGTCTACTGCAGTGAAGGCACTTTCAGCACTATTCTGATCATGTTAACTAAAGGAGGTGGCTTATTCACAAAGACGGGCCTGGTTTATGCCACTTCTGCATAGACTCAATCCAAATACACATCTGGCAGGACTTCATCTCCATCCCGCTGTGAGGTTGGGCGCCCCGCTAGTCCTGAGCGAAGCAACTGTCTGGAGCGAGTCCCCTTTTATAAAACATGTATGAGGCATTATGCATCCTGTCACTGTGCATAGTGACACTTCAGCATTTACCGGTGCATGAAATCTGAGGCTGCTGAGACTTAACTGTTTTCTTTTAATTAACTAACAACCTTTTAATTGTTTTTTTGTGTGCATACGGTGACAATTTTTTTTTTTGTATGCGTGTTTGGCGTAGCTCGACCTTTCGCTTCTCCCTCTAGTACCTGTGCTAAGGTGCATCTAGTGCAGATAGTGAAGTAGACTAGCACCTACTGCCCTAAGTGCTCCTTCTGGCATAAGGTGCTGGGACCCTCATCTGCTCTGTCTTTTTGTGTCTGCGTTTGTGTGTGTGACTACACATTTTTAATTGTGGCAGTTCTCTGTTAGTTTTGCATAGTTGCGCTGCAAGAAAAATAAGTTGTGCAAATCTATGCAAAACTGATGGTGACCTGTGTTTCCATCCGAAACCCTTAAGCGAACGTCCCGCCCTCTCTCCTTAATGATGTTTCCAATGCAGCTCTCTTGATAAGGAAAAAGACAGGTTTCAGTAGTATTAAAGTGCTTATAGTGCAGGTAGTTGTATCAAATTCTACTGCAGTGTGAGCACTTAAAGTACTTCTAGACACGTGTCTCTTCTCTGGAAAACTGCAGACGTAGATTGTGCACAATGGGTCTCTGGTTAGTTTTGCTGGTTTGCTTTCAGCTTTTTACTGTACTGCTGTGCAAATCCATGCAAAACTGACCATAGAACTGAAATGAATCAATCAGACGTGATCCCTTTCTGTGCAGGTTGGGAGAGGTAGCAATGCTCTATACTTGTGTGGTATTGCACTTGTCCCGGCCTGTTTAGGACATGGGGAATTGCTCTTCACCAGCGTCTTCTCTGAAATGGCCTTAATCAATCAAGAATGTCTTTTTCAGTATCAGCCTTGTATTGCTATCACTATTTTGTCTGTTGTGCTGTTATCTAACACAATCAAACTAACAACTAAATGTATGTCACTTTGTTTGCGTCATAGTTATACTCAGCCACTTATTTCTTTACATATCCTTATATAAACATCTACAGAACTGTTTACTTTCACAAAAATGTGTCCTACTGCAATGATCCTCTGATGTGTTTTGAAAATAAAATTTGTATTAACTCACTAAGGTATCGTTTGCTTTTTCAATATGTATGTGTGAGGTTTGAAGAGTTGACTTTTAACAAAAGTGATCTGGGTTCCTGACTGCTGTAAATCTCTAATGATCACCTGGTTGAAAAGCTGAGCAGCTTCATTAAACAATGTTGCTTTAAATTGTTATAAATATACTCACCCTTTTAAATACTATTTCTGTTTCATTTCAAGTCAGTCAAGTGTTGCTAAAATACTGTTGCATAACATTTTTTAAAGGTTTACCCATATTTTTGGTTCATTTTTCCTTTAAAACATCCGATGTAGGCACCCTCAAATTATTTAGAATATTAAAATAGTTTAGATATTTTTTGTAACGTCATGTTCATAACACCCTATTGTGGGGTTTCTATTTTAGGAGTTTAATCTAAAATCTTCGTGTCTCATTGTTTTATAGAGACCATGGCTGGTTGAGCAGTGTTGAAATACATGATTAGCAGAAATCAGAAAATAGCTGTCTAAGTGTGTGTATATACGTGTGTTGCATAATTTACATGTGCACTGCAGGAGGTATGTTACTCAACAACTTTAGAAGAGAACAGGAGGCAAATGTTATAGGTTTGTATCCATTTTATATAAGGCACATCAGTCAATGTGGGAGTGGTGACAAACTTCAATCCTGTGTTTAGAAATTTAATAGTGAGGTTTTGTTTTCCTGTTTGTGTGGAAGGTTCCTTTAAACCTGCAGGGAGTGCAGTCAGGCCTTTCCCCAGCAGAGGGAGGCATCTCTTTACTTAAAAGTTTCCGTTTAGTTCAGACTGGCCAATGTGTGTTGAGTGTATTGTTTGAGTACTATGTTGGGAATAAAGTTTTAATACAAACTAAATAAAGAAACATTTTAAGTTAACATGAATATTTCAGCGTAAGATGTTTTTTTTGAGTAAAATTGCAGCTTAAGTTTAGTGTTTTGATCAAGTTGATTTAAATTTACTTAGGCTAAATGTCACAAGCAGGTTAGAGATATTAACCTGTTCCACACATTGCATGCACGCACACACATCCAGACCCAGCCAACCTCTGGCCAACGAGCAGAGTTTTCATTATTCTGCATCGGATGGTCGGCCGGCAGAGAGAGAGCTCGCAGGAGTGCTCACCTTTCATTATCGTGTCCTCTTTACTTGACAGACAAGATAAATGGGAAGCATCCAGAAAGGACATGGACTCAAAGATGCATCTCTGCTTGTCAGCCCATGCTGATTGCTCTGGCAACCTCCATTTACTCTGATGCCTCGGAAATCGTATGCCTTTATTAGACAGAGAATTCTGCATGATTGTGGGTTGTCAGGTAGATGCCAACTGGTGTTTTCGAGTTGGTTTGCTAATGTAGCCCAACGCTGTCAGAAATAAACCAATGGTGCATGCCACTTATTTCAAATTCAGAATATTTTAATGAGACACTGCCCGCCCACAGGCCCATCTTATAAGTACACACGAGACATTACATACGTTTTAGACACGTTAGCTAGCTCTATAGCCCGTCAGGTCGTCCGTGCCTTTAGATTGAACTATACAAAGTTGGATTACCATCAAAGTTCCCAGAGACAATAATAGTTCTCAGAACATGAATCTTAAATGACTTGATCTCCAGACGTTTCCTCTATTTAAACCATGACATTAATATTTTTGGGTTTATCGCATCAGAATTGTTTGTCTCGTACTGCGCTTCATAACCATCAGCCTCAGTTATACTACAGTATATGTATGGTGCTAGTTAGCAAATGTTTTCATGCTAACACGCTAAACTAAGATATGAACATTGTGAAAATTGTATTTGCTCAAAATCAGCATGTTAGTTTTTTCTGAGTTAGCGTGACTCCATGATGATGTTAGGATTTAACTCAAAGCACTTCCAAATCCTATCTTCCAAATGGTGTCATGCTAACAGACGTGCTGACAGAGCTAACATCTTGAAGTACCATCTCTACAATGTTTATCAGCTTAGATTAGCTTGTAAGCATGCTAATATTTGCTTATTAGCACTTAGCACTGAGGCGAATGTACCAGTGCCATTATTTTACAAAGAAAAGCAACAATTCATTCATTTGAATAATTGTGTATTAACTGTTGGCATAATCTCATTTTATTAGAAATAGGCTTAACTTGGTTTAGAGTGGAAATCAAGAGGGAGCACTTCACAGAATGTAAATTGTACTGATGAGAACAACACACTCACTGCAGTTATTAAATATTTGAACATGTTTTTTGGTGGGAAATGCCACAGTTTTATATTTGCAGTGAGATGGTAGTGAGAGAATAAATGTCCAGAAGCTATTAGCTGGAGCCGTGGAATATAAGCGGCTGTGTCTTTACAGATGCCAGTTGTCTCAAGTCGTTGAAAGGACTCTTATGAAGACCCAATCCTCTCAGTACAAAAGAGCTCTTTGCAAGATGCGTTGGGCTTTCTGCCTTCTTATGTTGTTCATCATGGACCCGTTCCTCCCTAATCTGTATTCAGAGTTCATTCTGTCCCTCTCTCTCCTCATCTGTGTATAGAAATAATAGAAACGTTATGAGCATTTTAACCCATGACAGAAATGTTTCAGTTAAACCTCATGGAAAGTGACTTTTTTGTGACCGAGTATTGCCCCCACTGCTGTCCTTTGGCGTTGAGGAGATCATATGGATCATATACACATCTCCAAGCAAAAGGCTGCTAATTCATTATTCAGATGCAATGTGACCTCTATAGCAAACTCAAAACAAACAGGAAACAAACAAAAAAATCTGTGTGCCGGGATTCCTTGAGGATGTGCCTGATGGGAATCTTTTTGTCCGTGCTTTAATTATTTGGGATCCGCGGTGCAATTATAGTTGTGAATTTGTCAAGGATTAAAGAGAAGGCGGCTGCATGTGTCTGGGTATGAGTCATTCTTTGTGGATGTTTGCTGCTGTTGGTTTCATCAACATTTAGTAGCTCCCCCACAATTCTCTGCAGATGGCCCCAATTATTAATCAACATAAGTCCTGAACACAGACTCCTGTCCTGATTGTAACTATACCCAACCCCAACTGTGTCCATCGATAACTAGCGAGTAATGTGAGCCACTCATGATGGTCACAGTTCAGCAGATATTGATTTGTTTTTAGCTGTAAGAGACTTAAACCTGGAGAGTACTTTATGTGAGTAGTACTTGCAGCAGGAACCTGGTGAGCTCCTCCCTACTTGTTGGGTTTAATTGAATATTCAGGAGGGACCTTGTGTGTGTTGATGTTATGTCTCAGGGGATTGTTTAATTCTGCTAACAGACACAAAAAGGCTGTGTCAGCCACGCTGCTGAGGCTGCACTTCACCGCTGGCATTCACTCTGATGGGGGGTCTGCTCCTTCAGCTGACCTCTGAGAATTAACCTTGGCTGTATCTCCGGGATCGTGCCCGACCGGAGAATGAACTCTGCATTTGCGTATGCACACGGCACGCCGCAGCTGTCAGTTTATGCTGATGCGCTGTTGAATTAGCCATGAAAAACAATTAATTTTCTGAACAGGTTGATCATGGGTTTTCACAAGGAGCTTAATCACAATGTTTTGTGGAGGAGCACTTGCTGACTGTGTGCCTTGTGAAGTGAGACATGCACAGAATTTAAAGAATGTTCATTCAAGATTAAGAAACAGTCTTTTGCCTGTTTATTATACCGTACACACACTTGATCTGTTGCGATGTCAAGACAACCCCTTGTGATTTATTGCAGTTAGAATTAGCGATACAGTTATTACTAAGTTCCTAATTCTTGCTTACGCATCTTCCAAAATAAAGGGTTTGCCATACACACCTTACAAGTTGGAGGAGTGACACGAAGAAATTCAAACTGCTTTTACACTTTGAATGAGTTTCTTTAATAAGAATGGCATAATATTCAGGAAACCAGAACAATGTTGTCAGGTGATTCCAACCAGGGGTGGATATAGGGTTGGGACCAGGGGGGCACAGCCTCAGCTGAAATCTGATTGGCCCCTTTCCCGTCAGTAGTCTTAAACAACTTGTCTTGTCACAATACTAACAATAGATATGACAATTTGTTAAGAAATATTTTCACATTTATTTTGAAATACAAAATATATTGAATGATGTGTGGCTGTGCTCAGAGCTATAGTGCTAACAGTAAACAAGGAATTATTTATGGAATCAGGAATTGGGCATGAATGTTGGACATATAATTGGCCCCTCTGAGTATGTGGCCACTTTATGGCCCCCGGTTTTAGAAAAATCCTAGATGTGGCACATATTCCAGCAATATTATGTTTTATGAAACACTATTACAATTTAAGTACTCTTACAACATAAACTTGTGATTTGAAAATTGTTTTGCGAGTTAGATGTGGATGTATAAATCTCTTAAAAAAAACGTCCTTGTAAAATATAGGCCAGTTTGGGGATAAGTGTGGGAAGCTGCAGTTTCAAGTATAGGGATCCAAAGGCAATGTGTGCAAGACAGAACACTGCTGTGGTTATACACAGGGCTGCAAAATCACATGTTTAACCATGCTACTTCACAGCCACCAATCTGTGTCCTATTTTTCACTCAACCTTTCTGTCACCTGTCTCTCATTTCCTGTCCTTAAGGAGTCAAAGTTCCCTTTGGCTTGAAAAACCTCTCCGAGCTGTTTTCATCTGCTCAACTCATTTCCAGTGGGTCAGCCAGTGAGACGCACTGGCAGAGAATCCGGCACTGCAGAAGCTGAAGCACCAACTGTTCCATATTTTTCTGCTCCTGCAGCCTGAGAGATGATTTCAGGGGTTTTTAAGTGTGGGGTAAGTGGTATATGTGTTTGTGATTGTGTGCCTCTCAAGCAGCCAGTTGTCGGCCACTTCGATTAATCCTGTTCAAGATATATCTGTCGTAAAGAAGCTTTATCTTCTGAGGGGTTTCTGTCCAAATTGCAGTATGGCCGAATATAATGAGCCAGTTTAATTGGCTGCTATTTCCTGGGTTTGGATTTCAGACAGACCACACAGGGGTAATGGTAATGAAACATATATGAGTATTCCATCAGTATTATATGGAGTGAACAATCCAAAATGAACCATCTGGGCTCATGGTCCCATTCACAGAGAATAAAGCAGTCGAACACTATCTTGTGTTGGTCCCATGTTTGTGTTTTTCCAATGTGATATTATCTTCGGTAGAATATCTCGGGTTCATGTGTGTTATCCTAGCAGAAATAACCCACAAGCATATACTGGCTGTACCTCACTGAAGTGAAGTGGGTTTTATTAGGCTTTTTCCGTGAAAACAGTTGCCGGCTGCTGATGGAAACATGTTCATGAGAGCAAAGTTGTGATCCTGAAATCCCAAAACACTTAACTGAAAGTCACTCAGAACTGAAAGACTCTGCACTTCCACACAGAGCTGAAGGGAACAGCAGGGTTGGGGGGAAATATCTGAGCCGAAAATCCAACCTCATTGTTTTTTTAAACCAGAAATATGATATTTTCCTGTCAGTATTTGTTGGTAAGAGTATGGCTAAACCACAGATTGTATTTAAAGATGGGTGACATGCCAGCGTCTCAAAAAGTGAACCCAAAGTGTCTCGATCATCCCCTGCTGGCTGGCTGCAGTATAGGTCATAAATCCTGAAAAAGTGGACAAGACAAGGACCAAAGTACGTGCAAAATTAAAACTTCTCAAAATATTTTAATATCATTTGAGGTATTTCTTATTATACGGTGGGCGATCATAAGAATTTCATATTTAACTTCTCATTAAACGGTCTTATTTCAATATTGCTGCCTCTTTATGACCTACAACAGTGCCTAATGAGACAGTCATTGGCTTTGTGGTCGGGACAGATTAGCTGCGAGGTCAGAGCAACGATTCACACTCAGGCTGGACATTTTTATGTTTAGGTGGAGGGAGAGGAAACAGAAGCGGGGGAAGCGAGCCGGGCTATACGCTAGGCTAAAGGCTAACCAGTACAGACCAGTGGTCCCGGGTCTGTTCATCGCCGACTCCACGTCTCTTACAAACATAGATGGATGAGATCAGAATGAGAATTACGCTACATTACCTCATCGCTATGTGTGTAATGGTGTGGTTTGATATTCCAGCCAAATTTAAGCCCCTATACATTGAGTGACTTGGTATTGTCTCAGGTGGGATGTTACATTTGCCCACAAGAGGAGGGGGGAGCATGGATTTCTTGTACCTGCATAAACTCAATGGTAATGTTAAATCAGTTCTAATATTGTTAGAAGATTGTCTTTACTGACCAATGGGTTCATATTTCATTGATCTTTATTTTTATATGAATATGTGGACTATTTTGATCTTTGGAAGCCAATTATAATAATATTATAGCCTAGTTCAGTCAGACAACTCACGTTTGAATGTTTATTCAACAGTAGAACAGGTTTAGTGTTTGGCGTCTAGGCTCCGACTTAATCACTCCCCCATATGATACACAGGAATGATGGGAGTGATGAGCTAATACTGTAACCCCCTGTCGGAGCCTACAGGTGGATGCTGGGGTGGTGGAGGGGCTGAGACAATTGTCTGTGATACTGCGTAGTAGTTAGGAAGCAGAGAGAGGGATGGGAATTCCCTCTGCTTAAATAGACCGCCTAATGAGGTGGATGAGTACTGTAGATGGTAGTGGCGAGTGAAGTATGTCACATGATGTATGTCACATGATGTATGTCACATGAAGTGTGTCACATGATGAGTGTCACACGATTGAAACAGCGCAGCTCGAGTTGCCTGCCAGAACTAGCTCGCCGGCGTCGCTCCATTTTTTCATTTCCAGTAGTATGAAAAATGTTATATAACCTATGTAAATATGTTATTTGAAGTCACCATATATAGATCTCTCACATCAAGAGAGCAACAAAGGGCAGCACAGCTGGAGGTTCAACAGTCACATATCACGGCCGACATTGTGAAATCCAGCTACTCAAACAGCATGTTACCTCACTACAGCAGTGGTACACATGCAAAGCATTGAATTTTAACTGCAAGAAAATGGCCATGCACAGCGTTTTTTTTAATGGTATTTTGCCACCAGACTGGGTTTTGTGGGAGAAATCTGCCGGATTACTGTGTAATACAAAACAGGAAGTGGGCTGTTCCCAGAGCAAATACAGCAAATGTTTTCAGAAGGTTTCTGAACAGCAGATGGTGGATGAAGAGGAAGCCAACACAGAAATCATTTCAATGTATTTCCTCCTTAGAAAAGAGAAATAGTACTTTGAAGTGAAGATCCTAATTAAAAAAATGAACGGTTTCTCGCTGTAATAAACGTTCCTTTGATTACACATTGCAATGACGAGAAAAGGTAACATGTATCTCAAATGCTGTCTCTTCTTTATACAGCTTTATTAACACAAGATCACTGCAGTATATTACATTCTCTGTTTACTGAATGAGCTGAAAGCATATTCACACTTGGCAACAATAGCGCCTAACAACTCCTCACAAGCGGTGTCACGCAATTGTCACCTCGCTCTTTATCCTCAGACACTAGTCATGGCCGCCGACAACATTATAATGTGAGATGAATGACAGGAGACTGTGCTTCGCCGTGGCGCTGTGTCTGCAACACATTTCTTAGAGGAATGTGCAATTTATTTACAGACACGGAGAAGAAAAGATGGCAGTTAAATCTTTTCCGCTCAATCTCGTGTGTTATAATGGCAACATGAAACATTGGCTTAGCCTTATCTCACTTAAGGCATTTCTCTGAGAGAGTTAGGCAGGGCTTTCTTTTCACTTCTGAGAAAAACTCATATCCCCTCAAAGGACATATTCTCCCTCTGAGTGTCTTCCGCTTGAAGAAAATCTCCCTTTGGTGTCAAATCTTTCACGTTGTGCATCCATTGACGATAGTCTAAATTTCAGGATGTCACGGTGACAGCAGATCAACTCCAGGGATGCTCCATCGATTGTGTTGACTGTTGTGATATAGTTGAATTGGCAGAACTCTACCCGCTCATGGAGGTTACTTTATTCCAGTCTCTCCATGGCTCACCAGCGCTGAGCACCGCCTGACAAGGCTTTGGAGGAGAGCTGTGGAGTCGTCTGTCATCTGAGGTAACACATATTGATGGTTGGTTTTTGTTGCCGCATCGTCAATTAGGGGTAGTGGTGATTGGCCGCCTTAGTAAGCGTTGACAGATTTCACACCATGCACAATGAATCTGGCTTAAAAAAAAAGGAGAGCAGAGAGCAATGACTATGGAAGCTGTGAAGTTTGGAAAAAAAAAAGTGGTGGCCGGCAAACGAAGAGAATTTTTTTTCTAAATACGTCTGTTTGGAAGATGCTGGTTGTAGCTTTGTCTCTGGAACTGTAAAATGTACCTAAAGCAAGTGAGCCGCAGTCAGTCCGCAGATCCCTGAAGCTACTGCTGCACACAGAGCTGCTCACCTGTTCATTCAAAGCTCAGTTAAGTTTGACTCAGAACGCCGAACCTCGAACTAGAGAATCAGTTGTAGGCACCCTTGTAGATGCCGGTCGCGTGTTTAATAAAATATCAAGTATCACGTATCCAAATGGCACAAATTCAACACTGCTCTTCCTTGGGCCCTTGACAATACGCAGATACTGAATCCTGTCTTCAGACAATCATTGCAGAATTTCAACTTTGACCCGATTCCGTTTAGCCGTTGCATGGTAGAACTGTTACTTGTTCCGTTTGGGGCTAAGGTTTGAAAAATGCATTATTATTCTATAAACAAGCATAAGAAGAGCTTGAGAGCCTTTTGAAACAAGCCCTGATCTCAGACAATCTGTGGGGATGTATTATCTCACCGCCTGACATTTCCCTTTGCCTCGCTGCACACTATATATGAAACCTCTCATTCACAAGTCTCTGGGAAAAGAAAACCCAGTGACGGGAGAGTTTTATTAACAGCTCGGATGACACATTGATTTTTCTCTCGAGGAGGCCAACTGAGAAGAGAGGAGGACGCGAGCAGTGTCTCATTAATTAATGAATTGTCTCAAAGGGGGAAGGAAGAGGTCTTGTAACACTTCATCCAATGTTCGGTTGTGGGCAGTGTGGGTGAGAAGCAGAACACATCTATAAAACCGCTGCCTGTTTGTCAGATGCAATCAAGTTACATTTTGATTATGTGCAACACTCAAGCCCTTTGACTCTTTGGATCAAATATGTCAAACTATACATATATCTGGTGGTGGGATGTAACAAAGTACATTTACTTGGTGACTGTATTTAAGCACATTTTTCATGTATCTGTACTTTTTGCTTAAGTAGATTTATTTTTAGGTACATTTCAATGTTACTCCACATATATCATCAAATATCTGTACTTTCTACTCCAATACGTTTGTACAATGCATCGCGTTACCCCTGAAATGGATTCAATGAATGACAATGTAAATGTTTTCTGTAGCATCATCTGCAGCATTCTTTACTTGTATGACGGAATCTGTATGAGTCTGAACCACACAACCAAGTTGCTGGAGTTCCTACAACTTGGAATAAGCTGACGGGACAATATCACAAACAGTAACATAGAAGTGCCGAGTGTTTAAAGTGCATGCACATCGTGATTGTTGCAGAGAGGCAAAAGTCTACGGTTGTGGGGGGAAAAGCTGTTTTTGAAACCGAATGATTTGGTGGATAAGGATCTGTAGCGCCCCTTAGAGGATGACAGGTGATGAGCAGTATGGGAGGGGTCAGAGTGTACTATTTTGTGCCCTTGTGATTGTGCGTTTGTAGCATAGTGATTCACAGATGGAGGCGGCTGCCAAGGATCTATGGTAATTTGTTGACTTTGCGTTGTAGTTTTTTTCAGGTGATTGACTGCTGAGGCTGCTGCACCAAACTCGCAAGGAAGAGGTGTCTTACTTTGAATCTTTAAGTTGTTTCGGGAAAAACAGTCTTTGATAGACTTTTTGGATAATGTTGTCTGTGTTGATGTTCCCTTCTTCCTTACTGTTCATTGATGGGTGTGCCTAACGTTATGGTTATTATTCTTGTATTACACAGAATATACAGTAGACACAGTTAATCATGTAGTTGACCGTTGCATTTGGAATAGGCTACAATCTGCAGGCACTTTTACTTTTAATTCATATTAATTTAAAGTATATTAAAAAAAAATCCTACAAAAGTAATTGTGGTTCTTTTGGTTTTACCTGAAAAAAGTTTGACCTACATGTATCTCATCCTCTCTGCCTCCAAATGTAAACTGGTTCATCCCATGTTGTAAAATGCAAAAACAATTATTTTCATGTATCAATCCTCGTAAATGAATATTACTGCTGAAGATATATATACAGGAGCATTTGTGAGAATCCCCCTTCATCATTTGCAGTGGGAAGATGCATTTACAGTCCCTCTGTGGACAATGAATCACATAATTTGTCATCACAGAGTGATTCCCCACTGAGACGAGATTACTACGTCTCCTAATTACTCGGGACGAATTAGCATAATATTCCGGCTCCATCCAAGTTTACAACGTGAGGCTGCGAGCAATTATCTGTCACCAACTTCAGTCGGGGGAATTGATGGTTTGACCTCGCTCGTCTGAAAATCACACTTGACACTCGTACTCCTGCAGGCAATGTCAAATGAGACAGCTGGGGCTAACTCTGGATGACGCACGTCACCGACCGCTGCTAAAGATGTACCATTTGTCAGAAATAAACTAATATTTCCTCCCAGCAGCAGAAGCAGCAGCCCTCTGTTCCGCTACATTTCATAATGACTGCGAGGCACTTCTGAACATATGCTCGACTGGAGAGGTGTCCTGTGGTACGCGCACACACACAGCCGTGGCTCTGACGTGCCCTTTGTCCTAGATGTGCAAAAAAAAAAACAGTCTGTGTGCTAATGTGATCCAAGCACTTCTCATAAAGTCTCCTCAAGATTTACTTTATGTGGACAGTTTTGACATGAAACTTGGCAGAGCTGCCAGAGTGACTTGCGATAGGACTTATGTGACTTGCCCCCCCGCCGGAGACGCAGCCGTCGTAGTGAACGGGGCCTGTAAAGTTTACCCGCCTCACCGGCTCAATCCTGCCCATTTTGTTTTATAACATAATGGAAAATATATTGCACTCTTTACACAATGGACATCACCGCTTAATTGCACGTCAGTGTTGAGTTGAATTGCTTTATTGCTGTATGCACGAATTCCGTTGTAAGAGAGCAGAGGAAATCAAAGAAGTCCAACTATAGAAATGCGTGGGATTACAGCAGGCTCCAGGACCTTATTGATTAATTAGTGGGTGGTTTGAACTCATGGAATAAACCTGCATTAGTGCATCTATAGCGCAGTGTTCCAGGGTGACTATTCTTCATTAGAAAAAAAATAGATTTTATTACATTAAAGGGAGATTTAATAATTTGGTAAAAGCTGCCCGTTCAACAGATATGTATATTTAGCCCTGTGTAAGAACCGTACACAATAATTCAGCCAATCTGAAAGTTATAACATCTCTTAGCAGTCCCGTCTGTTCTTCGGCAAACCAAGACCTTAACCTCCGTCATGCCAGTATGAAACCACACGCTTTGAATTAATGAGCTGTATCCTCAGTGGCAGGGTCATCATGGTGGTGAAGCAAGTTCACATCATCTCCCTGTAACTGAGCAAAAGGCTCCGTCAAGGCTGCTGGAGGCAGCAGCACAGGCAGGCGGGGGGGAACTTTATCGGGCAAAAGAGAGAGGAGAATTCTTACAAACACACTGATGGATAAGCAGTGTAAGGGATATGTAACCTTTTGATCATACACAATGTATTCATGGCCATTTCCCCTATGATTGATCATGATTGAATCTTATACAATGTAACCTTGATCATGCACACTGTTATCATGTTCATTTCCCCTTTGTATTGATCATGTTGGACCCTGTAGAATGTCAATGAATCTTGGCCTGATTGCCTAAAGTAAGGCACTGTTGCCCACCTAGATCCTGACATTTGGCTCCAGACACAACCTCAACCAGAGGGGGGGGAGCGAGCCAAAGGTATAAAGAGAAAGAACAGCTTCCCATCGGTGTGCATATCACAAAACAACCTTTGTCTTGCGCACCATGCTCTGAGCATTAAAGTGTGACAAGAGATTTGTGTCTCGTTCCTCGTTGTCAGAGTTGGATTGCAAAAATTGCCACGACAGCAGACAAACGACACATGCAGGTAGCAGGCACACAGAGACACAATCAGATGATCTGACACTGACAGGAGCAAGTGGATGGTGTAAGAACCAGGAGGCAGATGACGGACACGAGGAACATGTTGTGACAGGCTCTGAGACACCAGGTGGGTCTGAAAATGTGGAGAGAAATGTGATTTTAGCTCAGAGCGGCAAATATATTAACAAATAATATACGGCCTTATAACAAATAATAAAAAAACATACTTTATGCCTTTCAAAACCAGAGTTACAATGTGCTTGACAAAATAAAATCCCCCACTAGGTCCCATCCAGCCAAACAACACATATTCTCAACTATGTGCTATAATCTAGAAACAGTCATCAACACTCTGCAACAGTCATTCAACCACTCAACTTCCCTCAAAGTAAGGATATTATGGGTAAGGTTATTTCTGCCTCGTGGCACAAAATGACCTTAATAGATGCTGATCCCCAAAGCTTCAATCTCACTTTCCATAACGGCCAAGCATGATAATGGTAGAATTTTTCATTACGACGTGGGCCACATGGCTTTCTCATTAGATCTCTGCTCCGCTGCATTGATTCTCTTCTTTAATTAGCTGGTTTACCGGCCCGACTTATTTATTTCAATTACAGGCCACTGTAAACTGCCAGAAGTCTGTCGATTGCTGATGCGATGCCTTGGCTACATACAGAGGTCGATTAATGCACCATTTATTTTTTTAATTCCATTATCTTCTTGCCCTTTTGTCTTTGATTGCAGCAGAATTGATTTTACCTGCAGTATGAAATGATCCAACTCTTTCCCCTGCCGGTTGTGTCCAGGAACAAGTCATTGTTATTTCACAGCTATTCCAATCAGTGTTTTAAGCATTTTCAGACTCAATTCATATGCACGCAAAATTGGATTTAAACATTTTCTCGAGTTTGTCTTTCACATATGAAGAATGCAGCATGGGATTGCCGGGTTAGACGCGTTCTTAACAACAGGAATGTTTCTGTAACATCCATGTGTGGGCCGGGTGCTGTGTAGAGCAGCGGGAGGCAGGACATGATGTGTATCATTATAGTTGTAATTCCGAGTTGACATCTTTGTCGGCGTCTTCTACTTGTGTAGCACTTAGTTTTCATCCTGAGATATTTGTTTTGCGTTTGTAAGAAATGTAATCGGCACGGCCACTAACTCTGAATTTTTTTTTAAAAAGGTAACGGAAAATGTCTGGAGAAACTGACTCGGACATTTGCGTTCTCACATACAGCCCCTCTGGAAAATTTCATAAGAATGCCCCGAGTTCAGTGCATGTCTGAAAGCAGCTTTATAGAGAAACAGATGAGCAGGAGGAATAGATGTTGGCGCTCAGACTCCGGACAGGAAGTAGATCATTCTGGTTGGAGGGTTTGATGGGAGATGATCATGCATCTGGAGTTGAGGGGGTGCAGCGGCGGAGCGAGCACCAGGAGAGAGAGAGAGAGAGAGAGAGAGAGAGAGAGAGAGAGAGAGAGAGAGAGAGAGAGAGCATTTAAAACTTTGACAGATTACAGGTTAGGGTGGGAAAGCGTCGTGTCAGGTTGTGGTGGGATGGAAATAAGAATGAGCTGGTGAAGCTTAGAGATCATAAGAAATGTGCATGTGATTTGCCTCAGCTTGTGACTACGATGATTTGATCGTAGTCGTGGGCCAGAGCTGCCATTAATATCTCCTGTGCGTTGAAACTGTAACACTGTGGCAATCGCTTTCAAGGACTTTGCTGTTGCCACTTTCCAATCACTGCTGACCTCAGCTCGGTGAATGGATATGGGGAGCGATGAGGTCAGAGTCGATACAATCACTCACTCTGCACATAAATAAACTTGTTGCTTGTAATTTCACTCACTGAAATACTTAAATATATGCTTGCCAGGAGCTCAAGCTGTAGATGCAGATTTAAATCTTTTAGCAAGAATTTATCACCATCGAACAAGTTTGTGATTCAAAAGTGAAACATCAGCCGAGTAAATTCATTTTCTGTGAAGACAGATACATATTCCCTTCATTTTCTACGTAATTAACGTTTCGGACCGTGCAGGAGCTCAGAGCGCTGAGGCCGACACTGTTTCAAACTTGTCAAGTGTATCAAGAATTCCTCAAGGTTCCTCCTCCCCCCCCCACATCCAACTTTCAGTCATTCAAAGAGGGGTTTTTTTCATTTTTGTTGCGAGCAGTTTGATGTTTGAAATTGAATGTATTCTTGATGAGGGAATCTGGGAATTGGCCGCCTGTCAGATCAGCACTATTATCTGCCTTTTAGGTCTGAAGCAAATTAGACTCGGGGTCCCCAAGGTGCCTGGACCCTTGCATGCTGGCGTTTGGATTCTCAGAGCATGTCATTTCCTTGATGGAAATTCACTTTAATCAGAAGGAGATTCACAGCCCCTCTGGACTCGTTCACAGCTTTTTGATTTGTTTTCGGGGTGTGTCAGATAACACATTTTGCACCTGTAACCAAGAGATGTTCAAGTGTATCAGTTAAATACTCTACGACGTGTTATTAAATCGGTTATTAATCTGGTGCAGGCACACACAAAATCAGATGATTACTTCGTTGTTGCACTCAACCTTGATACACTTCAAGCCCGGGGGTGATGCAGACACACTTTGATGTTGCAACATGAAGAGATTATGACAGAAACATGAAACTAAGATCAAATATATGTGTAAAATATTAGTTAATTGATAACTGCATTTGAAAAATAGATGTGCACGATTTAACAAGGCAACATTTTCTTCCATGAACTGGGAACACCAGACAAAGTGAATAAAATCCAACTTGGATGCATACTTGGATAAACACAGGTCATTGAAACAGGTTTGTGTTGACAGCGTTTATCTTGAGCAATGTACCAAAACAGTTTGGTGCAGTTCCCAGGTTAGAGCAATGTATGCAAAATTATTTTTGATGGTGCATCTGTGAAATATGAGTAACTATCAATATTTAAATTTTCTGCGGAGGCCGTTGTTGAGCCACAGAAAGGAAGGTAATGATCTTTTTTTTACATTTATAGCAGAGGAATTGGAATAAGTCCTGCTGAGGATTTTCAAATCTTAACAGATTTCAAAAATCCTGGGAAACCACAAACACAATGATTGGTGTAACTCATTTTAAACATTTTAATCGTGAAAACACACACGCTTCTAGACAATCCAGTCAAGAAGCAGGACAACACACTTGGCGTTTAAACGAGACTGGACTCTTGAAGAAATCTGTGTGATCAAACACGACTTCTGGATAAAAACAAACATGGAAGTGGGCTGTTGTCTGCTAGATGTGCTTGTTTGTGTAACGTTTTTCACTGAAAAGTGTGATAAAAGAGAAAACCAGCTCTCATACAGTTTCCTAATTCTACAAGTTGTCCATCTGATAGGGGAGACAAATGTGTTATATCCGTTGGCAGTTTCGGCTCTAAACACAAGTAGGCAATATCTGGTTGGTGACACTTTCCAGTCAGCTCGCTCTCACACTGGCTATTGTGGGTTTCTGCTCACTCGGCCAATGGTTCATTTCATATCACACGAGCCTCCCGGATTTCAAATCGAATTGTTAACATCAAACATGTTTGATATATCGATTCAGTCTGTGACATTACGATTATGTCTGTGAACTCCTCATGCTACAGGATTATTTGGACAGATAATCTGTTAAAATCAGTTCCAGCACCCAGCACCCCCATGATTGTTAGTAAAGGTGAATCAGACCCAAAATCAGCCTGATTATCCCCAAGTGGACAGAGGGCATGAATAAGGATACGTCAGATGAGAAAACCTTTTTTTTATTTGACGTAAACACCAAAAAGAGGGTCTTATCCTACTAGAATGTGTAAAATAAAAAACTAGATTTGATCAAAAGACAAAAAAAGGTTCTAATGTGTTTGTTTACATCATTTAGTTTAATTATTAGAATTCGTGGGAGTTTAATCGGTCATCAACAGTATGAAGTGACCAAAATGTCAAAGTTTAACCTTGATTGTTGGTCTCGGTCGGAAATATGTGATTTTTAAGTGATATTTTTGTTTTGAAAACTATCTCTTGGACCCTAGAGACCAAAATAACCTCAATCCCCTTCACGCACTCACACATGCGCTCGCATAACCACACAACACACTTTGTCCTGTCTCTTTTTTCAAAAACATATCTGTGCACAGAGTAGCACCAACGAGACGCTCAGACATTTCCATACAGCACAGTTTGCATCGTGGTGCTCCTCCTCTGTTCCCATCCATCTCGTCTTGTAAGACGTCAGGTGTGTTGTGTCGTGCTGATTCCCAGAGGAAATTTGACTTGCAATATATTTTCACAACATCTTGCCGCCGCCTGAATAGTCCAAATCATTATGGTTTCTGGCAGACGTGGAGCTGGGGGAATTTAGCCGTAGAGGAGGCGAGCGGTGTCAGGATTTGGTTTGTTTGTCCCAGCTGTGTTGTTTACAACCCCCTGTGCTGTGGTCCACTCAGCACAGCACAGCAGACCACGGACAGCATGAGAGGCGTCGGACGTCGGGAGCTTTATCTCCTCTCACGCTCATCTGCAGGCTCCGTGTGTCCACCACTGGAGAGTGATTGACCACTAGCCTTAGATTGAAATTGATTGCTCTAACAATGAGAGGGCTGTTGGTATTCTGGCAGGGGCGTTGGAACAGTGTCAAAGGAGGGGATACTGCTGTCACTGGAACAACTGGGTTCTATATGAACGTATTGTCTCGTAGTCAGATTCCTAAGATCGGAGAAGGCCTTTGATCCGAGAGATACTGTGTGTCTAATTGGGTTGTATTGATCCACGCTGCTCCGGCTCATGACAGCTCAGCCATGATGAATATCATTCCGCTGCACTGAATCAAAAACCTTGGAGCAACCAACTAAATGTTGCTTGGAGTTAAGTTGAGTTGACTGTTCTGAGCCAACGTGGACACATCGAGAAAATTGATGATACTTAAGGGGAAGAAATGAAATGATTAACAGGCTGTTTTGTTTCACAGTTGTTAGAAGATTTTCAACCAGTTCAGTTTGTTATTTCAGCTAAATCCCAAATGAGGGGGAAAAATCAATTCAATATCTTTGAAAAAAATTATTTAAAGAAAAGAAATTGAAACTCCTTGAAATGTCTTTTTCCTATCATTAAAATACTTTTATATAAATAAATACATTTTTGCAATGTCTTTTTTATTTTATGAAAATAATTTAAGAAAGATTAAATTAAAAACAATATTTTTTCATGAAAAGGAATGATGAATGCAACAATGAGTGTATTTTCATGAAAAAGTAACTTTACATTATCTTTGCTCACTAGCTCATCAAACTAAATTCATAAACAATAATAATGTTAATGGGAAGTTTATGTACCAACTGTACCCGAACTATATGTTACTGATCTGCATCTTCAAATCAACATTATCAGTGATCAAATTGTGTTATTGCATCAATCAGTTCATTTGGGGTATTTCAAGAAAAAAGGAGGTGGTCTTTTAAAATTTAACAGAGAGGTTTTTTTTCATTTAAAATATAATATGATATTTTGGGGAAATGCCATAATGCATAATAAAATGTTGATTTGTTCTATTGCTGTAAACAATGTCATAACCAAACCTTTAACTTTATGTTTAGTTTTTAGTCTATGTTCCCTTTAATTAACATTTATATTCTGTTCATAAGAATTTAAATCACTTGTTGTATAACTCAAGGAAATATTGCAGGTGAAGGAGTATGAATGAAAAAAGATTAACAATCCTGATCCTGCCCTGAATCCTTAGTTTTTAGTTTCCAGCCATCACTTTACTTTATGTGGCTTTAATTGCTGCTGCTCTGAGTCTCTGACATTAACCAGCACAGAGCCCAGTGCACGTCTCGGAATATTCATCTGACATTTAGAACAAAGCGGCCAAGCGGTATACAAATGCATGACATGTTTTGGATCATTTATGAAAGTTTCATGGATCCATAGCATTGACGCTGACACAGGCTTTATCTAAGAGTATCTGCCACTGATTCATTAGATGCCCTGGGAGGAGGGAAGGGGCAGAGCTTGAAGGACTGTGCTGCATATTAAACCGGCCTCGCTGAACATCAGTAGAATGGAGAAATCCCATGAAGATTCAAATGCAGATAAAAAAAAAAAAAGAAGAAAAGTCACTGGTTGAAAAGGACTGATTTTGAACTCGTTGCAATCACAGGGAATGGAGGGGAGCATGAAAAGCAGGCAGGGATATATATATAAGGTACAATAAACTGTACGTATGGGGGATTTCATTCATGGATTTTTGTTGCTTTGTCACCTGTTCATGTCCTTCTGCCGTCCCTGCATGATTCAGTTAGTGTCTGACTTAGTATCTTCCATGTAAAAACGATTATGGACTAATTACGGAGAATTAAGTTACAGTATTTACTCAGCGTTGAATTTAATTATTGACGCGTTTTAGTTGTCAGTCGTCTTAAAATCTACAGCAACATACCTGACAGCTCTTGATTACAGCCGGCTAAGTATTTGCACTTGAATTAAACACTATAAAAAAGTCCAGACTAGACTTTGGGCAGCCAAGGCCTTCAGACTACAGATAAATCATTGAAACGGTCCGGTTTAATGACACCACACTTATCTTTATGTGCTAATCTACCCGGGCTTTATTGCTTTACCAGGCCTGTTTGCTGGTGTTTGCAGGTTCCCTCAGGTGGAATCTCTCCGTGGTCCAGAGTCAGATTAGACTGCAAGTCCAGTGTTACCGTAGTTTTCCTAATTAATTTTCAGTGGGCCCGGGGGAGGCAGGCGCTCGGGGTTTGCTTTTGTGCAAGGTCAGAAATGATAATGATTATAAGCTGTGAATTTTTAACTCGGCCAGCGAGGTTGTGTTTTCGCCCCCGTATGTTTGTTTGTCAGCAGGATTCCGCGAAAACTACCAGATGTATATCAGCAAACTTAGTGGGAGGATGCAATATGGGCAGAGAAAGAACACATTCAATTTGGCATGAATACAGACAAAGGGGGGGGATGCAAGATTTTGTCATACTTTTCTTGACATTGCAAGATGGGGCACTTTTGGACATTTTTTCAAAGATTTCTAAGATGGATCTTGATGAAGAAACTCACATTGAGGAGACTGATTTCTACGACTGTGTCCAATTTGCCGCAGCTTGATTGAATTTAAGGGAACTCTTGGCCCTTGATGAAGGCATTCGCTCAACTGACTTAACCTTTGAACTTTTAAGTTTAGTCCAGACTAAAATAACAGGTGTGAAACGTGTCACATACCATGGTCCAGACCAACGGACCAAAAGAGGTGGTCCTGGTCTGGATCCAACTGAACCATGGTTTGGATCGGTTGCAGACTTTCGGGCCAATTGCAGGAAGTTGGGACAGCATTAATCGAGAGAAGAAGAAAAACAACTGGAGGTGGCTCGCAGGATTTGTTGCAGTCTTCGCCTCTGACGATGTAATGTTTGAGCGACTAGGATGTTTATTTGTCAAATTCAAACTAGTGTCTTGAGTACCGTGCCTGGAGTTGTTAATGCTTGTAGTGATCACATAAAGATATTACAGCGGGATACAGCAAATGGACCGGTTCATATCATCCATTTAGATTGAAAGACTACTACCTGCCATATTCACAACACTTTGACGTTAGACGCCCGCCCGTCTTCAAACCCATCAATGTCAAATCCAAATAGATGATGACAGGACATATTTATGTCAAACAAAGTCGTAAATTATAATTTGAAGCCCAAATAATCAATTTTAAATGACATGAACCCTGGTTCAGACTTTCAGGTGTGAAAAGGCCCCCGGGTGCCTTTCTAGTTGTAACTGTGTTCCTTTCAATCGTTTCTGAGAAACCAGCAAACATTTTGGTTCGGCTGACACAGGGCTATACGCACTTCAGTCGACTGTGGCGCAGACAGGATTTATCATGCGGGAAATTTGTTTTGTTGTTTGCTGTATTTGCATACTGTAACTGTTGATCATTCTTCATTATATAATGGATTCATTTCTCATAGTCAGCCCAAGACGTGCCCCAAAGACGTGTTTGTTTCTAATGCAGTGAACAATTGCTGAGATGATGATGAATGAGAAATGAAAATATATTCAGTCTTCCCTTGCCTCGGGCCTTGTGGAGCACGTGTGGGAGCTCAGTGGCCGTACTTTACTGAAACCTCATTGGTGAAGCACAGCAAGAAAGGAGCGCTACTACTTCACACAGTATTTTTATCCTGTACCTGCAGGTTATTGTTGTTACAAATTTAATGTTTAATTAGTGTCATGAGGAGTTTAAAGTATATAATTAGAAATCTCTTTACACTGCAAAATTATTATACATGTACCAATTTGTTCATGTAGTTATATAAGAAATATGCCATGCACTTAAAGTATTGTGTGTATCAGAATGGTGCCACAGGGGAAGTTCTTTCTAATTCCGGTCATGAAGTCAATGAAAGGTTTTGAGAAATGAATGAATCTGCACGACTGAAATGCTTTAAACCTCTTATCAATGAAAACATATACGCTAATACCAATGTCCATATAACCCACATATGAGCTGTGTAGGTTATGGGCCTTTTTAGCAAGATACTTGATTTCCAATGTAGTTTCCTCATAATGATAACAAGATTAAAGGTTCACATTACAACAAAGCCCAGAAGGAATGAAAAATATACATCATCAGGGTTCATGTTACTTCAGATTTCCTCCACGTAATTAGGGTTTTCACATTTTTAATGAATGTATACGATAACAAGCGTTTATAAAATAATCTGAACATTCTGGGCGTGAGCTCATAAACATCTCAGTGTTGATGGATGACGATGGCAGATTATTACTGTGCGCAGTAAAATCTGCAATAAGGAAACCCTCAGTTCATTATGCTGATTTAATTAGAATCTCTTGATCTGATTTCAGGTGACAGCAATAATGTCTGTTGCATTTGTTTAATGTAACACAATTACAGCGTAAACTAATATAATATAATATAATATACTGTAATATAAAATAATCTAATATATAATTCTAATTATATTTCATTTTATAATTGGCAAAGCACAATCATTTAGCATTAAGATTGACAAGATACACATTCATTTGCATCAGCTTTTTGTTTGTGGTCATTTGGTCCTGCAATTAAATCTCCTGTGACAGTAGTAAAAAGAACTCGGATCCCAAATACCGCAATGTAGAAATACTACATTTTAACTGTTTATTCTGTATTTAAAATCCTCCAATCAGAAAATATATCAAAAGGTAAAGTAATTCTCCAAATAATAAGAAAAATGTTCCCAGTGACTCCTTAATGATTGTCCATGTTATTACATTGTTAATCCTAATAACCCATACCAGTTACTGTCTAATTATCGTAGACTTTCTAAAATGTCTTGCCCTTTCGTCATTTACACTCTCTCTGAAACTTTCACCTCTTACATGTCAGTTAACACTTGAGTTCATTTTCATTCTTGAGCTGAAATCTCAGCGACTTTTACCAGCGACGCATGAACTGAAACGCAGCCGCTTTCATCTTTCACTCCTCAGATGACAATTCAGCTGGTGTCGTCCACCCCCCCCCCTTCCTCAAACGACACTTCCACTGCTTTCAGCCGTTCCACATCGACTACAGACATTTCCACTGTTTTCATTTCTCGCTCTTCAAGTGTTCAAACGTGTCCACAACTTCTCACAGCGCTTACACATAAATCAACACATTTATACTGAAACGTATTCATTTTTATTTTCATGCTGTTTGAGCTTTAAGCTTTTTTAGCATTTTGATCGAACCCCTCTGACTGTTTCATTATTTGATCATTTTCAAATCTTTACACAGCAAAGTTTCAATATATTTTTGAATTGCATGTGTGAAATAGAATGTCACTTCTTAGAGTACCTGCCTCCACCAAGGCCCAATAGTCCCCTTGTGAAACCAGAGTTTTCTTCTTATCTGGATTCTTGGATCTGCCCCTTTATCTGGGATGCACCAAAATCTGTTCAGTTGTTTTTGTGTATAATTTATTACAAAGACACAAACCAATCAACAAACAAACAGACACGGATGAATTATTTTCAGAAAAATCTTCCTTTCTAGCTCAAGCTCCTCTTCCACTGGACAAAAAAAACACCAATACCCACAATCATCTGGCTTTTGTCTGCAATGGCATTCACTCATGGGTCAAATGACTCTGACCTACAATCAGCAGCAATGGAAATATGACAACCAGGTGAATGTGATAATTTATTATATTTTTAGTCTAGACGCTGACACTGCACCTTTCCAGACGCAATGTTGTAACGCGAATTGAACTTCCAGGCGTTGGCCGCTATTTATGAACGTTTGTGTTACATCTTTACTGCATAAGACAAATTGTGTTTTTTTTATTCGTATAGTGCAAGATGACAGACTCGCAAGACATGAGGTGAAAAAGCTTCTCAGTTTCCAGTGCGATCTTGACATTTAACATGACTCAAAATGGGAAAAAAAGAGAATAGAACAGAAAAACGCATATACCAACTTATTTGGGTTTAAAAGAGTGTTTTTTATCTTCTTAAAACGGGCTTTGTGTTATTGATGTTGACATGCTTCATTTTCTTCTATTTGGGACATGTGGGACGGTGAGAATAAGACGGGGTTGAACAGATTCTTTCGTCATTCTCCTCCCGAAATTGCAGCCTTATTATGGTGAAAGGGTTTGTGAGACTCATGGCTCTGTAACCCAAGTCAAAGTGGTCTCAGGTTGAGGTCCACACAGAAAGCAATTCAAGAAGCCCCTCTCCAGGACTAAAAGACCCTGGTGTCCACTTCCAGTGCAGGCTCGGGCGCGGAGCACACAGTCAAGGGTTTGGTAACCCCTTTAGTTCAAGACCTGTCTAATTATTTTTGATTGATTATTTACCGCTGGAGTGTCTGTCTTTTCCTTTTCTCCCTCGCAGCTCTGCTGAGTCACGGCGGCTCGTTTCACTGAGAGTGGATTAAGAGTCGCTGTCCTCTGAGCAGCTGTTCGGTGCAGCAGGAGCTGTTATGTCTCCCCACAGCTCCAGACTGCTCAGGGAAATTTGAACGAGGGCACATCTGCCGAAGCCACAGACTGATAGAGACTATGTGTCTCTCAGGAAGGATTTCAATTTTTCAACGAACGACATCACCAACAACACAACTATAAATATACACACATCAAATAGGCTGGAGGAATTTTCCAGAGAAAGAAAATGCAAACACAGGAAACGTTTTTTTGTTTTGTGTGTGTGTGTGTGCTTGATTCCCAGTTTACACAGTTCTGATTCCCTCAGTGAGGGTGGGAGTGAGTTTTGAAGTTCACTACAAAAAATAGTTGAAAGAAAATGATTTTCTCACCGACTGTTCTGAAGAACGCGGTTTGAAGTTGGTTTGCGATGAGTTTTTTTCCACTTGTGGTTCAGAGTCAAACGGAAAAAAGTAGATTTTTACTTCTAAAATACTTCGTTGAAATTTGCTCTTTAATATACCGTGGATGTTGATTTAAGAGGTTGGTGCATTTCATTACAATATACTAAAACCTTTTTCTTGGAGATAATTAATGTTTTAACTTGTGATAACGAGTTTAATGTCAAGGTTTATTGCTCAGCTCTCTCCTCTCTCTCATCACTCATGAATCATCTCCGTGACACCAAAATACCTCCTGAAGAACATTTCTATCAAGAGAGACCTGAACTTTGTTTTAAGCTTCAACATTTTGATTAATAATTTTTTAAAAGAAGGGCAAGTGTGAATTACAGCAGTTTGAAAAGATGATTCTTTTGTAAATTGACCCAAGGCCAGGGAGCCTTGTTTGCAAATGGTGCTTCACCTGTGATAAGGACTGACTCTCTGGATGCTGCAGTTTATCAATGCAGATGATCCGATAAGAAAATGAGACGAGCAATTTAACAAGATAATGACAGTGAAGGTATATAAGTCATACATTGCTTCCAGTGACTTCATTCCATATAAGATTTTTGAGCTGCAGTAAAACATGATTTAACATTCAAAATATAATCTAGAATGTCAATATAACTGTATACAGGACCATAGCACAGTAGTCAGTGTTATTCATACATTTTATCAGCAAAAGCTAAATTGAACTTTTGAAGGAATATATATTCCTTTGTATTAAAGTCAGTGTGATAAGGAAATAAACCGGACAAAGTGATGAGAGACCTGATGAAACATTTCAGTTTTTCAGTTTTTCTCCAAAACTGAGCTACGAGCAAACTTCTTGTTCCTCCAGCTGTATATTTTGTCCTTTTTCTGCAAAAGACAAATTTTGTACATGTTCTATTCTGATGCGTCTATGAAATGTATAGCTAAAAAAGTGATTTAAATGTAGAGTGGTTAGTCTGCATCTGTATCTCTGTGAGACGAACATTACAACCCCAACAGAAACTTGAAGTTTTAGAAATATCATTTAAAATGGGAGCCTTCAGACGTTTATTCATACAATCCACTTGACAGGAATCCAGGATTACTGATAAGTAACCATGTAAACATCTTAACTGGACTAATGCAGTGATTTCATTACTTTAACTGATAGTTGTATCTGATCATTATCTTGAGGTAAATAACTAAGAGTGGGGGGTTAAGAGTTTGGCTGTTTACTTTGTTTATTAAATGGCTGAACTGTGGCGAGGATTAGAACAAAGATTATAAAGAAAAGGACCTTAGAATTGAATAATACTGAAGGCAATGAGTGACTTATAGAGTAGTAAAAATGTTCAACGGCTCCTTTGGCCATAGATACAGTACACCAAAGCCTCCAGCGCTCAGTTGGACTTTATAGTCAGTGAGCGAAGCGAGCCAGCTTTTGACCGCTGTGCCGAGTCGAGCACACGCAGAGCGAATCTTGTAACTTTTGTGTTCTGAGGAAACACTTTGAATTGAGTCACCCCCTCTGAAGATTCATTTTGTGTCAGGCTTATTGCCAATACACAGACTGTAACAGCGGCGGGGATGGGGATTACTGGACAGAGAGAAGATCGCAGCATCAGGAAGCTTTAATATTGAAGTATCCTATGCATATTATTGGCTTGAACCATCCGGGGACACAAACACTGGGATTGGCAGTCGTTATATTAAGAGTAGAAAACAGAGACAGTATAGATCGTGTCCTTGGTGCACACCATAGACTGTATGTAAGGATAGAGAAAGTGACTGCTTCTCAAAATTGAAGCCAAAGCATTTCGGTCACCCCCTGGTGGCTGGCTGCAGTATAACTCGTAATCCCCGCCTCCTCCATGTTTGTGGATGGCAGATGGGTAAAACTAAAAATTCATATTACACATCATATACCTTTTTCTCAAAGTTGGTTGATAACACGGCTCCGTGCCCCCTTAGAGATACATAGACTCTGGCTACAAAGTCCCAAGATGACAGCGTTTGTATCCAGGATATTTTGGCTTCATTTCTGCATACTGGGAAAAGTGCTATAGTTAGCGCAAAGTTATATAATCAGCAATCACACCCAATGAACATTTCCCTAAATCTTTGTTAATATTACATAAATATAACACAGATATAAGTTTACTTAATGTGGTGCAGAAAACAACAACAAAAGACCCCTGCATTAGAGGCAAAACACACACATGTTTAAACTATCCTCATGGTGAATGCTAAACTTACCTGTATTTTGTTTTATTTAATCAGATCTGAGAGCATATCTATATCCTGTAAATGAACTATCAGCTGATCTGATGTTAAGATTGAGGCTGTCTTCAAAGACAAACCTGCAACATTGGACATTTTTCTTCACAAGGCTTTGACCAACTGGTTTATAGCATGACATTCGTATGTGACACACTGATTCAAATAATATATATATATTTAAATTTAGAGTTGAACCTGCCTCCTCTGTGGAGCAACACAGGCCGAGCTGCACAGATACTACACAGCCAATATGAAAAACCCTCTATGCCAGACATGCATGACAGGAGATCCGTGCTGCTGCTTGAACCTTTGAGTGAAGAGTAATATCACACTGCAGAACAACAAACAGGGTTTTCACTCCAGCAAAGACAATAATGGAGTCGCAGGGATTATGTCTGATTATGTCCACACGTATTGAGGATTTGTTGAATTTATACTGCACATGTATATTGTGTCAGGTACCATGAGTAAAGTTGTCCCCATACAATGAGAGAGATAGCCCTATTCAGATTCTTGGCATTAAGTCAAGCATGCTCTGTGCTTGCCACATATATATATAACATGAGATCCATAAAAGCATGTGCTTTACACTGCTTCACTGTTTATCATATCCATGGACACTGTGGAACAACAACGGGAGTTTTGAGTCACTGTTATTTGCAGATGATTCTGGTTTCATTAGATCATGGCATCAGCTCAGCGTGTCTCCACGCCTCCAATTCTAACACCTTGGTTGCTGCCTAGAATAAACATGGATTTTCTCAGCCATATGAGAAGTGAGCGGGAGCAGCTGCCCCAACTATAGACCCACTGTAGGTATAGTATATAGGAGTGAAATCAAAGCCCATGAGTATGCCAGCCTGGGAGAACACATTTACTCATGTTCAAATATTCAGCAATTGTCTTGTTTCTGTTGTCATGACTCCAGGGAAATTAGGTTTGAAAGTTTGTGAAAAGTTGTGAAAACTTTCTCTGTATCAATTTTTACCACCAATCCTACACTCGATTTAATCTTTTTTCTTTTCCTCCACTTCAAACCTTTTCCCTTCCACTCTTGACTTAGAGATGATCATCCTCTTAACTAATTGATTGTGGTTTGTTTTATTATTCTTCTCCATCCACCTGGATATGAGTAGTGAATTTAAATAAAATGTGTTCAATTCTATAATAATTGCAATTATAGTTTGGTTGACAAAACTGCACAATGCTATTAAGCATGAGGTAAAAGGGCAGCTTTAACTTTATTGACTTGCCCTATCTCCCTTAAATTATAGAAAGTGGGGGAAAAAATCCTGCATCAAGTTATTCATCCATTTCGTGGAAATCCCTCCAGTATTTTTGTGTAATGTTGCTAAATAACAGACAAATAATCGGACAAATAAATGCTCCACGTGGGGGTAATTCAGCCTTTCATAAAAGTGTGTAGGTCAAATGCCAAAAATCCCTATAAACTCACATAAAACAATGTACATCAACATAACCTATAACCTGGTGCATCTCCAGCCCTCATCAGCCCAAGATTTGGCCGATAACCAATAGAACGAGATTGTACCTGAAGAGGAGGAAGTCTTGCAGGTGGTTGGTCTCATTCTGTGCTCTGCTGAAAATGTCTGTTGCCTTTAGAGGATCTCGTTGCAGCGGTCACATTTTCCATGTCAGAAGAAACCAGGTGAGGCGGCTCAGGTGCTCAGCTCAGGACGCGGCGCTCTCCAGGGTGCTGATCACATCGCTGTCAGTTGCCAGTGAGCTGTTCCAGGTGCTCAGTGTGGTTCCTGTGTCACAATGTCTGAGAAGAAGTCCCAAGATAATGACTCAGCCCCTGAATTTGCCTGTTAATGTGGTTCTGGTATATGTATGTTCTGTGTTATATCTCCTGGTTGCTGAGGAGCTTGCGTTCCTTCAACTGATAATTTCTTCATTGTAAGTACTGCAAGTGAGGCAGCTCAGATCAGCTCTATCCAAGTTCTGCTGGTTGTATTCAAAATATTTAATTTATTTACCTTGATGGCTGTAGCGTTCAACTGTTATTCCAAGGAGCGTGTCGCTGCATCCTCATTCTCTGACCTTTTATCTGCATTTGTGTTTGTGACTATTTGGTGTAAACAAACACAAATGCAGCAAACCCCGAGCAAAGCTCACAACACATAGGACGGACTACATCTCTGGGAGCGCCTGGGAATCCCAGGAAGAGCTGGAGGAAGCTGCTGAAGGAAAAAAATAACAAAATATATCACAAATGGGATGCACACATAGCACTGAAGGCAACGCATATACATACACACACACACACACACAGAAACCATTCATGGAGTCCTTCACAGTCTCGTTAGTCAACTTGACAGCGATCTTGGCAGCAGAATTTCCCCATTAAATGAATTTTTCATTGTATTAAAATTGTTCATTGGCTGAAACTGTCCCTTGAGTTTCAGAGTTGGATATACGTTAATTAACTTTGACATGTCCAGGTCAAGAAGTCTCCCCATAGAAGTGGAGCTGAGGGATCCCTCAGACTAACCACTGCTTCTGTCATCCTTTAATTAGATGTCCTATTTTAGACACTACATTTGTTCTTCAGATTATGTTAACTATAGAGTTTGAGCAGGTTTTTGTAATGTCTGTAAGTGCATCATGGACAAGAGCATAAAGCAGCAAGACATGACATCTGAGACATGAAGACACGTGTATATTTAGTGTAAGATTTGTTCTCCATAGACTGCAGGCTATAAGAAGATGGTTGACATGAGAGCGCCCCAAAAGTGAAGCCAAAGTCTCTCATTTGCCCCCTGGTGGCAGACTGCAATATAGGCCACAAACCCTACCTCCTCCATGTTAGTGGGAAGACACTGCCTAAAACATGTCTTATAAATTTTTTTCAAGGATAGTTTCTGTCATTTAAGTTGGTTCTTATCACACACTATGTCCAAATGCAAATTTTTCATTTATATGTACAGACAATAGTTTTCACAGACAAAGTCTAGTTCTGATCTAAAATAATAAAGACCAACAAGTTTTTTTCTAAATTTGTCATTACCACCCAAGGGAGATAAAATCAGGGACATATTGAGCATTAAATCAATGTATTTTATATAATTTATCTCCTGAAATTATACATGTGACCCCATGAACGGGAAGTTGAGACTCTTTCACCACAGAAAATGAGAATCTATCTCTTCTAAACCTGATCCTGAGGATTTACACATCTAATCCAAAATCGTGCAGGGCAGCATCCTGCACTGAAGGAAGCTGTCACTTTAAAGTACCTTTCAAAATGTGGCATCATACCAATAGGAATTCATTGCAGCCCATGTTAATCCACTGTTGATCTACCCGAGGATCAGGCTGTTCCAAAATCAATAAAGCCACGAATGCTTGCCTTCTGGTCCTCGTCGAATCCTTGAGATCCTCAAGTTAATACGGTTTGATTCTGTGCTTCTGGTGTTTTGCTTTGGTGTCGCATGAATGTGAAAGAAAACTGCCAATAGTTACATTTTCTGAATTCTGAAAAATCCACACCAATGGAACATTATCATAGTAAAGGCCAAATAATGGTTGAAGAAGTTGATTCACAAATTAGAATGACACTCAGTAGAATATACATGTATACATCCACCAAGGCCCAGCAGTCCCCTCATACAACTACATATAAATTCACTAAACCTAGATTTTTATTTGTTTCTGCACCAAATTGCACACACCAATAGATCTGTCCCATAAACATGACTTTTTTCATCAAGATCCATGAATTATGGCACCTGATTCAGAAAATGTCTAGATCCGCCACTGCCATGAAATCAATAAAATAAAATACTAAATACAAAAGAAAATTTAAAACTAAATTCCTGAAGCCACGTGATTAATCAGCAATTTGCGTAAGCCTGATATAGCAAACAAACAAACAAATGCAGGTGGAAACGTAACCTCTTAAGTAGCAATAAAACTGGCACTTTTTAAACATTATTTTAAAGCAAGTAAAATACACCCATTAGGGTTTATAGTGATGTAGTATTTTTGCTATATAACTGTTATATATCCCCAAACACTCCAGCTGTGTCTCAAAGATTTACCAGGGAGTCTAAAGCAAAACTGTTCTGATGCTGTTTGTACCTTAACTGGTAAAACTTCACATAAATCAGGTACATCTTCTCTCCTCTCTGATATTTTTATTACACCCCATGGTCCACGCTCCCCTGGACCCCTATATGATTTTCTGGTTTACTTCCCAACACATCCCCGGTGGTAGGTGCCGACTGGCAGCCCCCCCACCCACTGGAATGGATGAGGCTGGATTCCACTCCATATTTTGTATTCCGCCAGTGCATCTGATCCGAACACACACTGACTCCACACAGCACTTCCACTCCAGCGCAGCAGAGACCAGGAGGCTCCGTGCGCTCCGCGAAGTTGGAGTCAACGCGCCCTGAGGGAGAATTGCGCACCGCCTGGATTCATGTGGCTCCTCGACCCTCTCGGTTCTCTTGTCTGCGGCGCCGGGGGGACTTTGACTCACCACTCTCGGCTGCAGCACAGCCCCGTTTAGCTTCTTTTTTTTCTTTCTTGAGGAGAGGTGGGAAATGTTTTCACTCGCAGTTTAGTTGGGAAAGGCTTCATCAAGTGTATACCTGCGGATCTGCTGCTGCTGCTGCATTTGGAGTTTCACCAGCAAGCGGGACCCCGCTGCAGAGAACCGGACACATTAAGGGATCTGTTGCCGAAGTGAACCATGCTCAGACTAGAGACCATCCTGTGCACTTTGTCTGTGCTCTATGTTGCGGCGAGGGCAGATTTTAAAGCCCGGAATTGCAGCGAGGTGAGGGAGGCGTGCGTCGGGAAAGGCTTCAGCTTCGCACATGTTCCTCTCCAGGAGATCCCAGGTAAGGCTGCCCGGGTCAACACCTTCCAAATGCAGCATTTCTGCATTTTTATTTGAAGTGTGCATGTTGAGAGCTTCTGTGCGATGCTTTTTGATGTTGAACTAATGATCCCGCTGCAACTCATTGAAGATGCAAAAAAATGCTTTTATGGTGCAGGAGCGTCCTGCTGACAGCATCCACCACCTGTCACTCTCTGAAGTAGCTGCGAGTCACCGAGAGAAGTTTTTAAACCGCACACAAGGGATGAGCTCAGATGCCAAATTGTCCTAATTGACCTGACAGGGTGGTGACCAACATCTGGAGCGGGCTCCTGCGTCCTACACTGACAGGACAGGGCGCACAGCACTATAGTTTAAAGGGATAGTTCACCTGAAAATTAAAATTCACTCATTATCTACTCAGCACTGTGCCGATAGAGGGGTGGGTTGAAGTGTTTGAATCCACAAAGCACTTTTGGAGTTTCAGGGGTAAACAGCGTTGCAGCCAAATCCAATATGATTGAAATAACTGGTGATCAATTCTTTAAAAAAACAACAGAAAAAAACTGAAAATGTGTCCATATTGCTCCGGTGGTGTCATCAAGTGCCCGTAAGCCCGATATTCAAATCCGACTCATTTACATTTTTTTCCCTTTTGTTTTTTTTTTATGTTTGAAGTGGTCACCATTTACTTCAATTGTATTGGATTTACCTGCAACGCTGTTTACCCCTGTAACACCAAAAGTATTTTGTGGACTCAAACACTTTACCCACCCCTTCATCGGCATAGTGGTGAGTAAATAAGGTGTGTATTTTCATTTTTTGGGTGAACTATTACTTTAATGTGCAGCTTGGTGATTGCAGCCTATAATGATGTCTGAACCGGCCGAGGCACATTGAGTCTGGTTCTTCTAGCGGTTTTGTCCTTTTCTCTCCACAATCAATGTTTGCTCATTGTGGGAACTTTTGGATTTCTCTATATTATTGTAAATTACTGTGTAAAGTGCCTTGTTGTAATGTATGTTGCTATTTGGTGTCATACTAAATAAAATAGAACTGGATTAATATCAGCCGGCATCGACACTCCATGTGAAACCTGCTGTGCTGGGACGAGTGTGTCCAGCAGAGGTCCCTGACAGCACTAACCAAGCAGAGATAATGAAACGGTCAACTCTGCAGATTAACTCTGATTCCTGCGAGAATGAGGTGATAAGGTGAAGTGGAACTGCTGGCTCTGGCAACGCTCCAGTCCATAACCATGAATCACCCGTTGTACTTAATTCCAGCCGCCGCCCCATACTGAGCGGTTATCTAATTTAATTCCTAATTGACTAAATGACACATTCAAGCCTGTATGGACAGTCCAAGGTATGAAACAGACAGAGATCGGAAGAGGTTATAATTCAGATTGAATGATTTAAAATTGGATTCTCTGTTGACTGTAAGAACCTGGGAATACTTGATAATTCATCTTTTATCCCTTGTAACTATATTAATAAAAATGACTCCTGTGCACTGTGTACACCATATATCTATCCCCGACTAAATTCTAAAGGTACATGATATTAATTTGTACATTTCTGTGATTTACAGGATGTCCTTTAGGGCCACTCTTAGCACAGTTGTTATTTATGTGACTATATGTCTTCACCCAAAGGACAGTGAAAGGTGTTTGTTTCCTATTAACCCAGGCGGGGTTTCTCTCCAGGTCATCATTGTTATGCTTCAGGGCCAATGACCCTTTGTGTAGAAGCAGCAAATCTGGCACAAGTGGAATAAGGCTGCGTATGTGACAATGGGCACACCTGCTCAGAGATGGGTTGAATAACAACCTGATTAAATCCTTTGGATCCGGGTCCCTGACATCGCAACTAATCTCCCAAACGAGTGAAACACGCAATCTCTCTCATCTCCAGATGATGTCACCCTGAATAAACGTCTTTTGATCAGCTCTTTGAATGGGTCCTATAACCTTATTCACGTCTGCCTGGAGAGACAACACATTATCAGCACCTCAGCAAAATTCAAATGGTGATGGGCATGTCCTTCAGGCCTCCGACAGACTGCCTTTCACTCGTGCAAACAACATCAGGGTTAAGCCAATGCTTGACTGAAGTAAAGGTGGAAATGCTTCATTTTCTAATCAAAAATCTGACAATACGTGTTTCAAGTATCAGCGGGAAGAATGCACGACATGTTCTCTGTGGAGATCTTCATCCTTCACTGTGTTAAACTGTGGAAATTCATAACATTTATCTCACTGGTGGTACTTTGCTCTGGTATATTGACAATTTGGTAGTTTCTTGGTATTAATAGTTAATTTTAGTGGAAAATCCAGCAAGTGTACTCAGTATTAAAGGTTTTAAAGTATTATTTTAATATTATTCTATGTAATTAATGTGAAGTTAAAGGCTCTATGAACTACATTGAAGATTTGGGGGTTTTACTGACAGATTACCCAATATCATAACAAAACTGCACGCGTTTTCGTGATCTTCATTGTAATTTCATTTCATATCACTGGTGTGTAATATGAACTACTAGGAGGTGGCACTGAATGGGTTAAGAGCCCCCCCTGTGGCAGATGGGGAGCATGTTCATTCTTGACATTAGTTTGGAGATAATATTCCAGTACTTGTAGATTAGTGGGTCCTCGTGGGACTCGGTGGAGAGCGGCTCTTAAAGCTTCCCGTATACCTTATTGTTCCTGTCAGCCTTACAGCTGCCATCACACTCTATTAACTCACTAATGATTTGAGAAAAATGTCAGCCTTGATGTAAGTGCTACACCTGCTGTATATAAATGATGCCTTCACTGCCCCAGCATGACGTACTATACATTCATGTTAAATGACAGCTCTTTGCTGTTTGGTTTCGTGAAATCAGCATTAGCTGATATAGGCAGAGCCTTCAACGTGACAGATGTGTGAGCTCTGGCTTCTTTTGATGTGAGATTCAACATAGAGACCATGCTTTATGTATGAAGTTTGAATCTTTATCACATCTATGTTAATAAATACTTTCATTCAGCCTTTTTTCAATATGAGAACCTCATCTTGCCAAAAATCAATTGTGTTTGTGACGGTTCAATTATAGCGAATATAAGAGTAACAGCAGGATATAGTTTTCACAGCACCAGTTAAAATGCTCAGCCACAGCTACCGTGTGTATTTTGTGTGCGGATACGAGCAAAAAGCTTCAAATTGCCAGTTTTTTGCTGCCGTTGGTGTTTGGTCAAACAGAAGGAACCAGGTCAGGTGGAATGACAGCAGTGGAGTCAGTGATATTGACTGAAATGTTGCTATTATCTGAAGTCTAAAGGCTCAGATGATACAGTGATTCCACAAGACTCGGCCGATGCCTCTGCCTGCTGACCGGGGCAGACTGGAGGCTGTCAGCAGCAACACGGTAAAGGCATTTCTGAAACATGGGAGCATGAGCATCAGATTTCTCTAAAAGTCTTTGGAGTGATCACACATCTTAAAATGTCCAGAGTCTCTCCCTCCCCACAGCACACTGTACTTTATTCTGATCTAGTTTGATCACTACCAAAGTCACACATTTTTAGCATTTAAAATCCTTACAATTTTGCTTTAAACCAATTTAAAAACCAGTCGCTCTGGTTAAAAACGAGACCTGCTCCTAGTCTTGCCCTCACCGTCTCAATATCCAGTGGAATACCCAACGTCTGAGACAAGATGGGAAGATGTGGAAAGTGAGTCACACGGCTGACTGCAGGTTTCAGTGGAACTTCTTAACATGTCGTATTCTGTCGACTACTCATCTGACGTCCGGCGCTGTTTACTCCCAGCCTGGAGATGGAGAGACGGGGGGGAAAGAAATAACGTTGCTGATATTTTATGTGATCCTTGGCTGCCTGAACAATGAGGCAAAACGATCTCCGCCGAAGCGTGTAATGTGCACGGGTTCTCCGCTGTCGTGTAATGGGATGTAGGGGATTAAAAAGGGCTAAATGGGAGTGCCTGTGTGAGGGAACGGCCAGGTGACTTTGTTAGCCCCTGCAGCATACGTCAGGATTGCTGTGATGTATTGTCAGATTATTGTGACCTTCCTGTCAGTCACACATGGAGATACAGCAGATCTGCACGGGACTAGAGTCCTGCAGGATCACAGCTGTTGCTTGTGGGTTTATGCTTTTACATTTCCCCCATGCAAACTTCATACTATTCATGATAAAACAGCAGATAATTGATCTTTTGGGATTGGCAGTGGTTGATTGAGTTTGTGTGAAGCGCCAGTGTTTGAGGCCGCATTCTGCCACATACGGTCACACAATGGGAATGTGTCCTACGGAGAAGCAGAGGGGGATACCATCAGCAAAGAAAGAAGCCAAACAATCATGTCTTGTCCCGCAGCAGAGGGGGATTTCTCAAACGCTGCCTCCATCGCCGTGTCATCAATCATGCTCATGAATGCCAAAATGACCACATGATGGGCCGACTCTGCGGGTGTTCCCTCTGAGAGCTGTAGGAAACATTTTGTCCTGCTTGTGTTTCCGCGTCACAGCGTTGGAAGCAGAGCGACGCGGCTCTCACAGCATATCAAGAAGCTCATGTAGAGGAACGTTTGATTAATCTCATTTCGTTCGTTCACTGTTGTCTTTCGGCGTAAATTGATGAGATTCAAATTTCCCCGTTGTGGGACTTCTAAGGATTATGTCATCTTACAATTTGCTTTAGCACTGATTGAATTTGTGATATTGTGGGGAAGGCAGAGATGCATTAATCACAGTGCACCTGTACAATTTAATAGTACATCCAACACATTAGTCTAACATTAAAGAACTTTTTTTCTCAGTTAGTTGAATTATATATTAAGGTTTTGCTTTACTTTTCTTTCTTATTGGAATTAGACAGATCTTAGCTGGATAAAGGCATGAACTTGTAATTAGAGCAACATTGGAATCCAAATCTTAAAGAGGGTTTATTCAGTTTCTAGCCTATGGTCCATGAACTCAAACTACTGACAAAGACTGGATGAAGCAGAATTTGTTGAGTGTAAAATTAAGAATACTTCTTTCATTTTTTACTGGCGACCAGTCCAGGGTGCACCTTTTTGCCAAATGTCAACTGTGACACTCCAACTTCTCCACAACTAGGATAAGAGTTAGAGATGGACAGATGTTTTTCTCTGTACCTCCATCGAGGTGGTTATGTTTTCATCATTTGTTTCTTTATTAGTTAGCAAGCTTACGTAAAACCTACAAAGCCGATTTCCATGAAGTTTAGCGGAGGGGTGGGACATGGCCGAGGGAAGAACCCATTATATTTCCGAACTGATCCGAATGAAAGGGGCGGATCCATGAGTTTTCAGAACAGAAAAGGTTCTCGTGTGTGAGAGAGAACTGCATTGCATTGCGGCTATGCGCACAGCTGGAGCTGAAACAATGAGGTCTGACTGTCTGCGTGGATGGTAAAAACTTTATGGGCAATAGCGCTGTACACTGCTAGACAATGCATCAACAAAGCAAAACACCAAGTTTGATATCTGTAAATTTATTATGAAAAGTGTTAATATTTAGTTCTGTTCATTATGAAACAGTGGCACAACAAATTAGAACATGGTGGGCCGGCAGTCTTTATAATTGAAGGACTGCTTTGACATGGCCAGATACGGCATTAGCCTTGGTGGAGGTTTGTGCTCTCAGAGCGTCCTTCCAGTTGCTTATTTACTCAGAAATATTTCATGTAATTGACAAATTTGAAACCAGGTTGTCAGGGGGCGTTTAATTAAAACTAAAACCATTGCTTGATTAATCAATTAGCCAACTATTCTGCCACATATTGTGTTGTTCCAGCTTCTCAAAAGGCTTCTCTCCTCTTGCAAGACATTTGAAGAAGTCACCTTGGAGTGTTGATGAAGTTGTAATTGCGTATTTTCCGCTATATTTTGACATTTAATTGATAAATGTTTATCTAAAATTAATCTGCTTATTAATCCGTAATAAAGAAACATAATCAATTGCATCCCTAATAAACTAAATCCATTCATCGTAAAACTTTGGATGTGCACACTTTGTTACACCTATTTCATTTTAAGGCTGCATTTTATTAAAGAACATTTTTAAATACACAGTGGGGATAGATGTCCCAAATAAACTGATTAAAATTATTCTTATGTTTGATGTACATGCAGTGTCTGTTCCTTACTCAGATGTTGCATCATTAGCTGATAATCACAGTATCTTCATCACTGTCAGGGACGCCACGATACATTTCCTAATATAAGCATTTTAATTTGAATGCAACACTGACATGCACCGCCCATGCAAAGTTTTTCACACTAAATTATTTTACTCTAGAACTCTGGAACCTCCAGTAAATGGAATGTTGCTCTTTTTTTGCGGCTCCCAAGAGGAAGATATCCTCAGGTCTGTGAATTTTGAGTTTAGGAAGGAGGAAAAAAGACTTAAAGGTTACTGTCTTTTTCCAAAGACCTAAATAACTTTCTGGATAATATTTCTAAATCCTAATCCTGTCTGTGACCTAAGTCTTCTGTTTATTTTGGTTGTGACCTTCAGCGGGGTCCGTGTCCAGCTTTCTGTTGCTCATAACCCTGGTCGCTGAAATTTTAATGCAGCCCACACATTTTAAAGCTTGAAGGGATTTTAGTTGTTAGCTGGGCAGTTGTTAACACTGCCACTAAAAAGTGTGTGTGATCTAAAATCATTATTCAGATATCTTCACATGAATTTCACCTGTATAATAAGAAAGCCTACTTCTTCACTTGCAACATGTATTGTTTGAATATATTAAAATGTAAAAACATGAAAGAGACTCTGGGCTATTAAATATACTATAAGCCTAATGTGCCATGTTTATACTGTTGATAATCAGCAGTTGTCGTATAGATTACTGATGGAAAGATGGTGCGAACACAGCCACGGAGAATTAATATGTGTCAAACCCATTTGAGATAAATCTACTGTGAAACACAAGGAAATAGATTGAAGGTGTTCTCCCGAGACGCTGTGGCGGGAGCTGTTTAAAGGTTTAGGAATCATTTGAAATGTGAAGGAATGAGCGCTCGTGCTGTCAACAAGAGCTTGAATGGATGTTATTCTGATCTTGTCAACAACTGCCCAATTAAACTTTCACCTGGAGCCACTGAGAATTTATAAACACATTTCCACTATTCATTCATCCTATTGTTATGCCTCCGCGCCGGAGACAGCCGTGGCCGGAGGCATCGTGTTTTCAGGTTTTTCCGTCCGCACGTCCTGTTCTCGTTATCAGGGACGCCTTGAGAGAATTTCCTCATTTATGGCGAACGTGTTCAACGGAACTGAAGAATAAACTGATATGATTTTAGCGGTGAAAGGTCAATGTCGAGGCAATCTCCAATTTTTTTCGTTGCAATAACATAACAATGTGCTTAATATGTTACACGCAATTGTTTAATGGGTTGAAATTATGAAGTGATATCATTTTGTATCCCAAAAGGTCAAAGGTCAACTTCACTATGACGTCATGACAACACTTTTCTTGTTTAACGTTATAACTCAGGAACAGAAGGAGAGATTATGACCCTATTTTTATCATTTGGTCAGATACTTTAATGGAGACACTAATCTTTGGTGCTTACCATGTACATTTTGTATATAACAATAATAATGATGATAATAATAGTAATAGTTAAATGTATATGTAGAGCACCTTCAAGAAATGCAGCTCAAAGTGCTTTACATACAATGTAGATTAAAAAAAATTATAAACCCAGTAGAAATTGTTGAGAATCATCCATGATTTCAATACCTTCAATACAATTCGGATACAGCCACAGTTTTGCTTCCTATTCCCTATCAGTGTAGACTAAAGACTGATTTAGCTTCAGCTCCCCCTCATAGGTTACCTCTTACAGTAAAATAATCTATTCTAATCAAATTCCACTGATACAGTCGACATCAATATGCTCCCATACTCTCAGGCTCAAAATGTAATTTTCTCATATTGAAGTGGAAGATAGTTGAGACGTGTTACCTCAGAATCCCAGATCATAAAAATGCCACCAGGTATGTGAGTGTGTGACTGTCAGACGTCTGCAGTCATTGTTCAGCCATTTGTGGCACATGTCTCTAACTTGTTATCTGCCTACAAATAATTATTCTATCTATTATGTATTTGTTAGAATTGTCTACACTGCTTCCAGTAGTTGACAACATCTTTTCCATCCATGAATCATCACTGACATTTCAGAAAACAATCCCCAGGTTCCTATGTGTGTTCCGTCATTGACGTGAGAATCACATTTTAGGCTTCTGGCTGTGACATATAGCTGGTACTTTTCCCCAACACCTCATCTGCCTGTCAAAAACCTAGCCATCATGAAATAAAGCCCCCTCGAATGCCTTGTTGCCGTCGTTGGATCTATCTTTAGCCACACGTCTGCCACTCCCTGTCTTGTTGACAACGTCTGACTAGACCTGATGTGCAACTGGAGAGGATGTCTGCCTTCACACTGCTCCTGAGGATGATTCAGTGCGCTGCGTTGCAGCAAGCCGCCGTGGGGAGCTCTGCGTCGTGCAGTGGAGTCGAGTCCTCCTCCTCGCGGTGAAGCCGAGTAGAGGGCACTTGCGCGGTAACAAGGTATCAGAACTAATAAAGGCCGGTGTTGGTAAACTAAGCTGTAAATGCTGAGTGAAAAGTAACGATCAGTGGGGGTTTGAGGCTGCTCCCTCCAGGTCTCCAAACAGCCGCCAGCTGCTACCTGTAGCGTGGACCTCTGCCATGCTCTACTTAGCAAGGTGACGCAGGAGAGAGTGGCTTGCCTGCTCGGGTCCAATTCTCCGGGGGGGTCTAGGCATGCTGCCCGCACGGATCGAATATCCACACTGATCTTCTCATGCGTTCACAAGGCTTTTTATTACATACTTCTGAATAAATATCAAAGCCACATAATGCTGATTATGCTGTGCCTGTCATTTGTAAATGTGCTGCACATGGTGTTAAGGAAATCCATACATTAATCTTTGCTGTAATGATTTTAGTGCGGGAGGGTATGACACATGAATATTCCATAGTTATTAGCTCCATACTCACCACAAGGTCAAACATATTGTACATTTTGGTTGTTTATTTGTGGTCTCTGTAAATAATTATGCAAGGTTAAATCTTTAAAATGAGTGTATTGTTTTAAGAGAAGTTCCAAATCATTACTAAATCATGTCATGCGAGAGAGCCAATGAAACCCAAGGGAATAGCCAACGTTGTCCTATTGACATTATTGACATAATGACAAGTATATTAACGTCAACTCATGCGTCAAGAGACACACGCTGAAAAACATTCCACCTTAACAGTCCAAACTTTCAAAATAATCCGTTTATGATGATATATAACAAAGAAAATGAGCAAATCCTCGTATTCCACAAACTGGAGGCAGAAAATCTTTTTTCGCTCTTGCTATTTGATTGAAATTGGCTGAAACTGTTAATCAGTCATCAGAGTTGTTGATTTTTTTGTAGATCGAGGGGAATGATTAATTTAAGCTCCAGTGAATTGCCAACACCTTTAACTTGTACGGTCACCTCCTCTGTACTCCATTACCCAGCGTTTCCGTCTTCGACCCCGGAGGAGTCAGTATCAGTTGCAGGAACGTTTTTTTTATGTGAAGCTGAGTTTTGTGAACGACAACAATTTCTTCAAAAGCCGCTTTAAAATTCTTCCTCCGTATAGTGACAGAGGGCAGTTATGCATTTATATTCCTTCCTTCAAACAGTTTTTTTTTTTTATGGTACTCTTAGAAATATTCCACTATGAAGCTCCATACCGTTGAGTCAACACTCGGCTGTTTTATCATGCACACAGCCCTGCATATGGCATGTTGCAGCGGAATATCTTGACATATCTACAAAAAAATACTGACACATTTGCAGGGAGTATGAAACTGTTCCAACATCTTTATTCCTGTCCTTTTTTCCTTCACGCCGACTCTCCTGAGGATGAAACCATCATACCATTGTACTGTGCTGCTTTTATTGTCGACTGTTTTATGTCGGTGAGATTTCATTTCCTCTTGAACCTGTCCTCGTTCACCCAAGGACATACACTCCTCTGTATGTGCATCCTCCAGTTATTTAAAAACAGGAGCACGGCTTTCATTAGGACTTCTGACATGACCCAAAATGTGATAGGAATACTGTCATTCATTCGTGATTGATGCAGGTTCCAACCTGAGAGAGAAACCTGGCTATTCTGTACACAAAGGCCTCCAGAGACATTATTAAAAAGTGGAGGGGCTGTGCAGACTATGCAGATTTATAGAATCATGCTAATGCTCACATGCAATGCATTGTGTTCTTGTGTGGTTCCTGAGGATATGATCAGCCTTTTGCAGGGAGCTTTCACGTGAAAGTCTGATCATCCATCAGTCAGGGGGCGGAGTGTCACACACACTGAGCGGTGAAACAGAAATAGTGAATGTTCCCTATATAATCTCTGTACATTAGCTGTGTTGCATGTCTGAAAGCATATGGCATTAACTGAATGGAATAATTGTGCGTGAGCGGCACATGACGGCTGCGCCGATGATCTGCTGCGTGCCGTGGGCGTCTGTTGTTCACACAGGAAGTGTGTCTGCACCTGAGCTGCTTCCTGGGGCTTCTGGTGTGAATACTGTATTTCCTCAAATATAAGTATTTGGCTATATACGCAACTAAATTCCAGGACCCTACAGTATGAAGCCGTGCATCTTCCAACCCTGTAATAATAATAAACACCTTGTCAAAACAGATGAATGGATTCAGTCCTTTAGGTCCTTTTACCTTGAAGCGGGTACAGGAAGTGTTGCAAATATTAATGATGTTACATATTGGACAGATAAACATTGAGAATGGTTAAAATTGTGTAGAAGATGTGTCACAGTTTTACATGCATATGGGTGAATAAATAAGGACATTTCCAAACTTGGCATAAATAAATAATGATAAATGAAATTGATAATAGAAACGAGAGCATTTGGTGGGAAAGAAGTGGGCCGATACTTGGACCCACTTTACTTCTCGAAGGAGAGAAAGAGTGCTGTGATGGTACGCACGTTGATTAACCCAAGACAAACACTTTCTTCTGACTTTGTTATTGATGACTACGATACTATTGACATGTGCAGAGTTTTGGATCATTAAAATTGTCCCAAAATACAAAGGAATTGATACATTCTTACTAAAAACATGTTCCCATCGAGACTGTCCTGTAAATACAAACCAGCAGGGTGCAGGAGCTATAATAAAATGTTACCATCAAACGATCTCTTGTGGTCATAGTAACAGTAGCAAAGGAGGAAGTCAGGTGATGTGGTATAAAGAGTGACATAGACTACATTATAGGATGATGTTCACACAGGAGAATGCTGTTTGTTTCCAGTGTGAAACCAATAGCTTCTTTTATCCACCCAACCATAATCCTGTTTTTATTATTGGGACCGTGACAATGAAAGTCCCCTAATCATAAGGAAGTATTTATTTTGATCCATACCACGGTCTTTTCCTAAACCATGACCGTTCCATCATTCCATACGCTTGACTGCATGTGTATTATAGTAACCGTGATGACCAGGGTTCAGTACGGCTGCCGCCTTGTATAAGAGGGTTTAGGTCGTTCAGACTGGAGGACTTGTTGGGCCGTAAGATCAGAACTGAGAGCTGCTATCAAGCCCCTGATATTCAGAGCACTTTGCAGCTGTCTCATGCTGATGAAGTGACGAGACAAGGAAGATGAAACTCCACTGACATTAGCAATGCTGATCTCATTAGGACCGAATATGGCTTCAGGTCTGAATGCATAAAAAGTTCGTCAGGGGGAAGCACGGGGACACGGCAGATGGCAGAGCACATATGCTGCAGGTCTCTTCGACCAGGTACACTGATGAATACTTCTGAGAGTTGGTCTACCTTCGCTGGTAACCACAGGTACTCGGACACTTTCTTCTCAAAACTGACGTGTATGTCACAATGATTGCATAAATACTGTATCTTCATATGAGAACATATTAAAGATACATTGAACATTTCATTAGTTGTGTTATAATTTATTTAAAGGGATATGAAAGGGAAAATTGCTTTACCCGTGCACCGCTGCAAGAATGAACCGAACGACATTGATGCACCGACATTTTGACTCTTAGGCAAGGAGAAGGCTGTGCAAATGGAACTTCGCTAAAAATGTAAATATTTTTACACTGGTAATTTGCTATGAGACCTATTATGGATGGGTCGGCAGGGTGGTGCAGTTGTTAGCACTGTCGCCTCACAGCAGTTAGATTCTGGGTTATGGGTCCTGTGGGTCATTTCACGCCGTGTAACTCCTCTAATGATTAACATTAGCCCCTGACTCAAAGTAAAACTGCATTAAATCACACGTGGGAGCAAATGACAAACGAAAGCTTATAATGCATAGTCATGTCCAATAAAACGCCCTGTAAAGTTGCATGCTATACACATGCCCTATACTGTATATCATGTAGGAACATCAAGAAACCTCACTTTGAAAACGATTTTTTTCATTTTCTCATTGCAGACCATGATAAATAATATGAAATATTAAGCATTAAAAACCACTGAAAAATCTCATCTCAGCAGGTAGGAAGAAGAATAGAGCTTCTAATAAGAGCGCTTCATTTGCAAAGATAATGATTTGACTGACACTCCATTTGATTACAGACATGGGACTGACGTGAAGTGATTGCAATCTATAGTTATTATATATATTTATAGGCATTATGCAGCGCGTTTGGATACATCTCTTTCATTAAAACTCATCTTTACAGTGTTACATTTGTATGTTCTGCTTGCAAGTGTTGCTTGTTCCGTTGTTTGTGTATTAATATGAGTAGCATCTGCTGTTGTGAATCCATGCTTAACACGATCTGAGGCCATGGCTTGACGTGAAGCGAAGTTACGCATCATCATGTTAGTGCTGCACCAATGGAGGGACTGGGATTGTTCGGCGGGGTGAGACTGGGACGAGTCTCCTTGTGTCACCTTCAGTGTGCTGTGGTTACTGAATAACTCACCGTTTTTTTTTATTAGTGGGGGGAAAAATTCCCTTTCAGCCCCTTGAAGTGCAGCTTGCTCGGGATCACAGACAGCTCGAGGTGGAAATTATATTTGGTAACCAAAAAGCAAACAAAAACTCCATCTGCACAAGACTTGGCTTGGTGCAGACCAAACAAGTTAGGAAAGATCCCAAAGCTGCGCTGAGACATTTACTTGAAGGATACTTTTGTTTTCACAAGTGCTTCCCCAAAAAAAAAGAGAAAACATCGCAACTCTCAGGGGTCTCCACTCACATCGACCTATTTTTCTGTTTGAAAGATGGGACATGTGGTGATAGACAAGCTGATAAAAGCTTCAAGCTATGGGAGACTTCATCGTAGGGTACCAATCTAAATCTGAAGGGCTGGGATGTTGCAATAAAATAAGTGTATAATGATTTCATGATAAAGAAGAGAGAAGCACTATTTAGAAATGTCAACAAGGCTGTTTAATGGTTCACCTTTGCAGCTATGACGTAGAAAACTGTATTTGTAACAAAGTACGGTGGGCTGCTGTATCTGTGCCAGTTCGCAGCTTGTTTGTAGAAAGAGGCTGAGTTCCACAGAAATTATAATAATGGAATTGTATTCAGCCAATAATGTCTGGCGGCGGACTTGAGTTCACCACCATCTCCTGCTCCTCATAGCACAGCAGATTTTTTTTTTTTCCTATCTTTTCCCCAGGGCTGTGAAACCAGCAATACAAATGCTCATTGTCTCCATTCTAGAAGTGTGACTTATGACTTAAAGTACTGATCTATATTCTCTATAAATAACTGCAGTGGGAAAGAAATCAAATCTCTAACTCCAGGAATGTTGCACCAAAATATCATGTTAATGGATTAATTAAAAGTCTAAAAACGACCAGATCCATCTTTTTTATTTTGTTGACTTGTGTCAAACCCAGAGAAATCCTCTGTTTAATTCAAGGGAGCAGGAAGTTTAATTTAGTTATTTTTTTTCATGACTTTGTCTGTCTCTGCTGTGACTTCCAGGGCAAACGACGTAAGATGACGGAAAACACACTGCTAGTTAGTTAGGTGTGTTTTCCTTCCTTGTTTGTATTTCTCCCTAATAAAGGATCGTGATTATTCTTTGCCGTTTGCTGCGTAGCATGAATACAGCTTTAATATGTTACTTCCTCTGTGGAGGTGAATTGCACCTGAGTCGCGTCAGGTCAACTTTCATCTGCAACTCCCATGATCCCACGTTGCTTCACGATGACATCATACTTTTTCCTGAGTTATTGTTTTGATTGAGACAAATTCTTAAGTCCTATATGTTGCTTCACCCCCAATCTCCTCCAAGCAGGGATTTTTGTTGCTCTATATATTGCATCACCCACTTCCCTGCTAGCACATCGCATGTTAGAGGTTGCATAACAACAAAATGTAACAATGGGTTGTAAAAGCTGCTGCACGGACGACCCATGGGCTTGTAACATGGCATGTATAAGTATTATAGGAAGATAAGAGAAGACTCAGTGGAAGTGTGTGTACTCAGAGGAACTGACGTGTAGGTGGAAGTATAATTAGTGAAAAGAGTTGACAGGTAAATTGTGTGTTGTGTTTCGTGATCCGCAGTCTAATGAGAGGAGTCTGCATCCATCGCATCGTATTAACCAAGAAGAGGTGAGGTCACATGGGAAGCGTATATTTGGTATAGTGGCTGAAGCAGGTTACTACAACATCTGTGTTCATCCCACTGGCCCCGAAAGCGTTTTTGTTTAGAAAAGGAGCAGCAGTAAAATGCTGCCAAGTTTGATCCAATCTCTCCAATCACATTTGGAAAGTCTAGAAAAGTGGTTAGACTGTTCCATCAATGTGTGTGGGTAGGCAGCAGTGTGTCACAAATCAGGCTTTGCTGTGCAGGCAGTACTTACCGGTTGAATGAAGTCATTGTTGGTTTCAGTTTTGATGTTGTTGACAATGGATTTATCTGAAATATCACCAAAATAATTTTTATTAGGTAAAAAAATAACAATGTAAAAATGAAGAAAGACCTTGATGTCACATGAGTGTTTCTGTTGAAAAAACAGAGTCTGTTCCTGTCTGCTGCTAATGGTCTGTAGTTCTCTGTGCTGGTTTGACCTTGGCTCGGAAGGTCGTGGCTCTTTGCTTGGTGAAGTCCCTTGATATCCATTTCCTCAATGTTGATGTACGACATTCTTATTTTTGAGTGATTTTTTTTGCTCTGTTGAGACGACTGGAGCCGGAGTAGGCTTGTTGTGTCAAGATGGATTATTTGTCTGTTCTTGATATATCTGATGAAAAGGCTGCACTCAACGTTTGGAGCCCCAGGGACTTCCCAGTAACATCTGCCTCTGAAGACAGCTTGTGATGTTACGAAGTGCCCACATCCATATTTTTTACAATTTTGTAACTTTTTGTGCCTCCGTGCCAGCGACCGCAACTGGACAGGAGCATTTTGTTCCTGGGATGTCCGTCAGTCCCTATGTACGTACATTGGTACGCATGTCTGTCACATTCTTGTGAACGTGATACCTGAAGAACACCTTCAGAGAATTTCTTCAAATTTGCTCCAAACATTCAGTTGCACTCAAGGATGAACTCTGAGCTCACAAAAACACATGTTTACCTTGTGAACGTGATAGCTCAGGAACACCTCTGGGGAATCCTTTCAAATTTGATACAATTGTTTATTCAGACTTACAGATGATCTTATAAGATTTTGGTGGTCGAAGGTCAAAGGTCATGGTCATAGTGACCTTAACACCCTGAGAGAATTCTTTCAAATGTTTCCTTGGACTCACAAATAAACTGAATGATCAAAGATATAGATCATGGGGACCTCATATTGGTCTGGAAAACAATGGATTTAGACTGAAACTGCACTGGTTGGAGGAGGCTCCCATCTGCAGGGCTGTATTTGTTTAAATATGTGGTAAATATATCAAATATATCACCTGCTTTTTAGATTGTGCAGGCCTGATGAGTTGTGCTGGAATTGTGAGTCTCATATGTCTTATTCAACAAAACATCTGCAATGGGAGGGATCCACCTGAACGCTCCAGTGACATATTAACACAGAATTCCCTCCTCCCTCCTCAAAGATCAGAGCCTTTTTATTGGTGCGTACCCCAGATTATACTTTGTGTTAATGTTTCTATATTTTGACAGCAGCTGTTCTGTTTTCTCTCTGTCTTCACACAATGTTCCTGTTCACCAGAACCATGAAAATGCACATTTTCACAGAAATTAACCATAAACCCTAATAAATTAATTGAATTTACTTATAACGTGGTAATAGAACCTTGTCTCAGGATTTGCAATCCGTTTGCTGTTTATTTGATTGATTAATAGGTTTTTAATGGAAATAAAGACCCATGGTAAAAATACCGATACATTTCAAAAGTCAAATTTCCTACTTTATAGATGGGTGTTTGAAATAGATGCGTTCTCTTTACCACCCTCACACACAAAGATGTTCCCTCGCAAAACGCTATTTTTACAGAGTTAATCTGCTGCTGAAAAATAAGATTAATGTTCAGTTCATGGAGGGAAAGAAAACATTCGCTGCACTGCTTTTTATTTTACAGCCCCTGTTGTTCTATAGCCACCAAAAGCATTTATAATATCAATTACTATACTTTGTGAACATAATTTAAATGCAATTATCATCACTACACACTGGGTTTCTATTCTGTTTTAATAATCAATATTAAGCATGATAAAGGGCAAACATAAATCACCTGATTCTCTTTTATATTAAGATCATTTCCTGCTAAACAAAATATGTTACTATAGTACTATACCTCTAATTTAATTAAATTCATTTTTACTGGGATTAATATGCGTAACAAAATAATCTCATCTCAAGGCTTTCAACCACATCTCCCAGTCTTCATCAGGGAATGGAACACATTTTATCTATAGGTCATGTGATGATGTAACGAGGCCTTTTCATTCACTGACGATGACTCTGGGATGCACTGGAGAGTTGACATTTAGTTGATAATACTTTGTCGCACGCTGTCGTCACCATCCTGTGTGTTTTTCTTGATCTGCTTTGATCTGCAGACTCCAGGCGGCACATGCTCCTTCGTTCTCTAAAGTCACCAGAAGTGCAACAGACTGCGACTGTTAATCATGAATTTGTAAAGAGTTGGCAGCTTAGTCATACCCAAAGAAGTAGGCTAATAATTCATGTTTGCCTTTTTGAGTATGCGTACTTATCTCGAACTCCTTTCACATGTTCGTCTGTGATTGAATTGACCCTTTAACATGTCACCAAGGCAACAATAGCAGCATTCGACTTTGACTACAGTCAAATTTCTGTCTTTTTATAACCCAAACCCAATCTGCATGTCTTTGGACTTTGGGCGGAAACCTTAGTACCTGGAGAAAACCCACACAGACACGTGGAGAACATGCAACTCCACACACAGAGACAAAGGAAGTGGTTGTGACGTGCTTGTTCCCCGGAAAGCTGTTGAATCCTGTTTATTGAAAATTCCCTCTGCAGGCTACATCCAATTCTAAAATTGTTTGAAAATGGCTTATTCAAACTAAAATTATTCTGTCCACACGAGCGTTTTTTGGCTTTGTTTCCATTGTAATCCTGATCCATACACACGTGCACATGCCGGTGGAAACAGGAAGCGTTTAGTTGTTAGTTGCAAAATTGTCGCAGATTGCTTGAATAATAGCTCATCTCCCATGTAGGCAGCTGAATCATTGTAAAATGCAGAATTGAACTGCACAGCAGCTGTTAACTGTCAACAGGGTCAACTAGGCTTGTAATTGATTGTCCATGTTCTTCACTGGTTGCTGAGGCTGATGCCGGTTGTTTTCTTACGGAAGGGTGTGTGACAGGAGCCTGATGAATCTGCGGAAGCTTCATTATGACTGAAAGGACTCAATCAGCAAGCGGTTGTCAGTGTCTACGTCCAGATTAAAACACTGCAGAGTTTTACTGGCTCTAACACTCAGGAGTAGCGTGGACGTCAGACAAATCCAAAGCAGAGTTGATAATTGAAAAGGTCGTATGGATGTAACCTCAGCCTTTTTAGTATGTTTTTAGTAGAGAGGTTAATATTCATTTATATTTATACTTATATTTAGAATTATTTGTGTGTTGGTCTAATTTCTTCAAATCTTTCAACATTTCCTTATTTTTTTTCACATTAATCTGCAAACCTGATCTTGTGCTATTGTTCCCTCCCTCAGGGAACTAGGTTGTTCTTGTTTACTGCTGGTGTCTGTCTGCTGCTGCATGCGGTGAGGATTTTACAGCTGCTTTACAGATGCTCATCGCTGATGATGTACATCAAATTTGCATTTGGGAAACTGAAATCTGATTTGAGAGTACAATGGGCGTGTGGGGGACACAACTGAAAAATCTACGAAATGCACTGACACAGCTTAAATTCATGTTATGTGCTAAAGACAGTTGCAAAGGTGATTTTGGAAAAATCCGTCAGTTCATGCTGAATACCGTTTGATGTCTCCACTGGCATTACGACGTGATAATCATTACTACGCCGCGATTGTATTTCCATTTCATTTCTTGTTGCGCTCACCCTCCCACAGTGATGCTGGGTTTAAGACATAAATCCTGCCGCAGAATGAGTCTGCATCATCCGACTCTTTTAAAAAAAAAGACTGCTCGGCAAAATGGAACGATGTAGATCATTAAGTTTTGATTCACTGAAATATTTCCCCAGTGTCATCAATTATGTAATGTGCAAGAGAATTTGTTAGAAGAATATGCTGTCTGTTTTCTTTATCGATTTGAAAACACCCATAAAAAATGAGGCTGATTGTTGTCAGGCCAAATAAGAAACACAACCATTGTTCCTCTTCTTATAATGTTAAAGGCAGAAGCTGCTTCTGGAATTAGAAACTCTTTTTCTGTATTTTTCAGTTAATTACATACACTATAAATCTCATTCCATGTGAGGATAACTGTCGCTGGGTTTGTAAGCTACACATCTGACAAACTAAGTGTTACTATATTTCATTGGCATTTTGTTTAGTCACACTGACTCAGCCTCGTTTGCTTTGTTTCTGAAGATGTTGAAATCCGTTTTAAGGAGACTCTTCTTAACCAAAGTGGCTCAAAGTCACATTTTTGTTTACCAAGTAGTTCATCACCATCTTCACACAGTCAGCAGCTCTCTTTTTTTTTTTTGGTGGCATATCTCAAAAAAATGTCCAGCAGCTTTTGAATGTAACACATGTTTTGGATGTTGCCGTTTTTAAGGAGTCTGTTGTCTATGATAAGACAATGAAAAAGCACAAACACATGAAGGGTGTTTATCTGTCTTGAAGAAGAGTTCGAATTCTAGCTTTCCTAATCCACTATCTCGAGCGAGACACATCTCATGAAAAAGACCTAGTTACATACACACGTACACTGTCCTGCAGCGCACACATTCAATACACAGAGTTGGCCCATGTGCTCACTCATGTCTACCATTCAAACACACACACTATACTACCCCAGCTACTACTATGTCAAAATGTCAAAAAGTTAAACATAAAATACATCTTAACAGGATATATGTCACTGCAACAAACCTCCGTCTCCCCTCTTTGAGTTTATCGAATAGTTTGATGCATGATCTGATGAAAACTGTGTCAGATGTGATACCCTCATCAAGTCCCCTCGATATTATCCCTCAAAACACAGAGATACAGATACACCCCGGTCTGTTTTCTCATCATTAATAGTTCTTTGTCTTCAAATATGATCTTTTGTAAGGCTGCACCTGTTCCACTACTGCAGAAGAGACCTGATCTAGAGCTCGCGGACTTAAAACAGTCAATTTCTAAATTAAAAAAAATCCTTTAAAAAAAAGGTAGTGCTAGACCAACTTCTACAAAAGCAGCGATATTTATTTGGGGTTTGTAAACTTCATGGCATTGATGCACCTCAGTGGAGCCTTCAAGGCGATCGACTGCCTCATTGAACGATTTTGGCTAAAAGATGCATTTTTTCGCACATCACACCACTGTTAGCTTCCTGACTCCGACTGCAAGTCTCCTCAGAGTTCAATTAAAAACACTAAGGCTTTGTTTGAACCAAGCATCTGCTTGTTTGAGTCTAACTGTTCCACACTGGAGGTTAAAATACAGGAACTTTTGTTGTGTTATATTTGTTTTGTTTCTGAGGAGCTTTCCACTTAGCTCAGGTCTGCTGACAACTTTAAATCGTACTTTCATACTCATCTTTACAGCAGTTTTGTCATCTATACTTTTTAAATTTATGTATTTTAACATGGATCATGGGAAAACAGATACATAATGATCAATCAACTTAGATGATCATGTTCTCATTGAATCAGTAGTTTTAAGCATCTAACCTGCTGTAAGTGAGAGGTTTTTGATTTGAGTGCAACTTTGAATTTAATATTGATGGAAGTAACTTAATTCAACTTTAACTATTGATTTAGTGAAGTGGTGTACTAATTTGGGAAATGTTCTGAATTTATATAAATAGGTAAATATGTTAATATGTTAGAAAGAGTACGTTTAAACAGTCATAAACTCTTTTTTTCCCCTTTGCAGGTGAACATCTTCGTGTATGTCCCCAAGGAAACACGTGTTGCACCCAGGAAATGGAGGACACATTCGGCCAACAGAGTAAACAGGACTTTGAAAATCTGGTCGATGAAATGAGTCATGAATTGAGGAGCACCTTTGTTTCCAGACACAAGAGATTTGACGGTAAGTCTCAAGTCTATTTATTTTACTTCGTTCTTTATGCTTATAAATGTTCCCATTTGTATGTAATTTATGCTATAGTGGTCATTCACGGTAGAATACATATCCACAAAACAGGTAAATGAAGGGATTGAGACTGTATGTGTTAATTTGAAAGGCTTCTCCGTTTGGGCGTTCGTAGCTGTCCTCCCTCCAGAGGAGATGAGATGGGAAAATCTCATTAACATGCCTTGGAGTGGAGAGCCCTCTTGTTGGATTAGACAAACATGGTTTCTTGCACAGCAGACTGACAGCCTGAACAGCGGCACACTGTCAAACTCTGCATTATTAAGGTTGTTTGGGTTTTTTTTGTGCAGTGTGTGATCTTGTCTCGGCCCCACGGTGACTGCCTTGACCACCGCACATCCACTGAGCCTCAGCCATGGGAGCGGCCGAGTGTGCCCATTACTGAACCAAGCTCATTCTACCTCTGCACCTCTCCCGGTTCGGTATCCCTCCCCATAGAGTGCACCTCCTTGTAGATACAGTTTAATGAGAAATAATAATCCCTCCTGCCCCGGCCCTCAACATTAGACCGTGTGGAGAAGAGGCAGCTTATCACTGTGGACGACGGTGAAGGGTGGTGGAGGTGAAAATTGTCAACCACGGCCACTTGCCGGCATTGTCAAAAAATGCATTAGGGATCTAGCGTGAAACCTTTTAATGAGATACCACTGAAAAAGCTTTTTTAAGATTACTGAGTATGAAATGTATTTTTCTCCAAATGAGTGGCAGAACAGAACTCATCTATTCTTCAAAATACCACCTAATGTTCGGATAGTAATGTGATTATATTCAGGTCACACACAGAATACAAATAAAATGCAATGGATTATTATTATTATTATTATTTAATCCATGGCCTGTATATAAGACAAACCATTTTATTTAAAACCACGGCTTGAAATTTTCCACCTGTAGGTGATAAATGTTTATTTTAGTGTAATTTCCCACTGTAATTGTGAAGAATCAGGAAAGCTGTCTGTAACCGTGAAACTTTGGCAACCTTTACCAAACTAATGGTCAAACATCAGTTTCAGAGTGAGCAAAACTTTATTTATTAATGCACTCGCCAACCCAAAGTTTCTCGCAGGAGAAAGAACCGAGAAATTCTGAAACAACACAATATAAAGTTATAAAATCTGGAATAGCCAAAGGGCAGAGGGAGTAGAAAGTTTAAAGAGCTTTGCACAAGTGAGCTGAGACAATTCCACAGTTTATGAGCAGCAACAGAAAAAACGCAGAATCACCTTAATAAAAGGATATTGTATAAGATAAGATAAAATAAACCTTTATAAGTCCCACTACAGGGGAATGTGCACTGCAACAAGAGGGACAGTAAAGTGTATGAACACAAAGAAACATAAAGGTACTAAAAAATACATTTGCAAACAGAATATTTACAATGTACACGGCACGTATAAGATATTGAAGTTGCATTGACATAAAATGAGTATTGCACAGTTAATTTAATGCCAACGTGTTGCCATCTGCACGTATAACCTATAAAGAAGAGGCTAATTCACTCCTCATTCCTGTATACAGGTCTCATCTATATACAGGAGTTATACATAGTGTTGTCTGTTGTCTGTCGCCTGAGACATGCATGTGTTGCATATACAGCAGCAGAAAAACAAGCTTTCTCCTGTCATCTAGTAACACATGCACATAAACAACGGGGCTCCGAGTGAATTTTTTGAGCGTTATTAGCAAATCTATCATCTGGAAGCTGAACTTTCGCTGACATTTTTCCTGCTCTTTTGTCACAGATCTATTTTCCCGCTCGTCATCCATAGGATTTAAATTGCAAAACAGCAATCTCTTAAAAAACGGAGAAGTCTATGGGCGATGAATCTTGAACCGTCTCTGAATTCAAAACTGGTGCAGAGTCGCGTAGTCGCACGTAGATGAGTCGAGATGACTGAGCTGATGGTGCTTTACAGCTGCTTCTATTCAGGGTCTTCACAGGTGCACAAGCAACAGGAGCCAGTCAGACTAAGAGACACACAAGTGACAATATGGTCTTTATACAACACAACTGACACATTAACTAAATTAAAAGATCACACAGTTTTTGGATATTCTTAGTATCAGTGAACATCGGCATCTTTGATTTTAGGGATTAAGCCCGTTAATCATATCCTGACAGATGTTATCTTAGATCCACATAATGATACATGTGTTTACTCCTGACTCCAACTTTGTCTCGACTGTGTAAATTGGGGCCGTGTCTCTGCAGATGTTAAGTTGCAGTGGCAGCTGTTCTCTCCTTCCACCTTTGTGATTCTTTACCATATGTTGTGCTGCAGGCGAAAGCCTCTTGTAACGTCTGTGGTTTGTTTTGAGCACTTGACTGTACTTTTGAAGCTCTCATCCGTGGACTCTCTCCGTAACCGTTTGATATGGTCGTGGCGTGGGTGATTAAAAAGGTTAGTGTGTTTGTAGTGGTCCTTTTCAGACTTCTGATGCCAAAACTACGTCCACGCAACAAAAGTTGTCGGGAGTCCTTCCCCTGTTTGGAATTACCCCGTTAAGTGTCAGGTTCAAGCTCCTCTTTGTTTGTTTGTGTTTCGTTATTGCTGATTTCATCCCTGTATCCACTTGGATGAACGCAAAGCATTGACCAAATGAAGGAAAACATTGTTGCTAGAGCAGCACATCAAGATAAATGAATAACAATAAACGATATAGATATTGTCATATTGCATAGGCCTGATTTTAATTCAGGTTTATATGGACATATTGTGACATCTTTTTTGAGTCTAGCCCATTTTAATATATTATTTATATAAATAGTAAATGGTCTGTATTTATAAAGCGCTTTTCTAGTCTTGAGGACCACTCAAAGCGCTTTACAGTACAGTTTTTTTGCCCTTCACCCATTCACACACACATTCATACACTGCATCTATGGGCAGCACTTCTTTTTTTTTTGTCTATGAGGGGCCATTCGGTGTTCAGTATCTTGCCCAAGGACACTTCGGCATTCAGATGGGGAACTGCCGACCTTCTGGTTGGAGGACGACCGCTCTACCATGGTGTTCTGTTATTTATAACAGAACACCTCTCCCCTAGATCTACATCTTAGGGTTGAACAGCAACACCCCCAAAGATTCAGCTGATCCAAAAGTAACTCTAATCTTTGCCCTAAACCAGAGAGCATAGATTTGCATGTTGGGCGATCTAAATATATCCAGTGCCACTATGAAATAATGTTTGAGTGATTAATAGAGCAATTTAATACTCAACAGTCAATGTCTAGTCTTTCTATGGCCATTCCTTTCAAACTGTGTAAACATATTGTATGAAACAAATACTATTGAGTTACAGTATGCGACTCTCAGATGATTGCACTTTGCCCAGAAGCTCAATGTCACAACGACTGGGAGATGTCTGTCTGGTTTTTTTTATTTGTTTTTTTTTCCAGGAACATAGACTTCTATAGCCAGCATGTGATTCCTGGAAGCATGCATAAATAAACAAGTGATATTTTGATCAGCTGCTGTCAGGATGGTGAATGTCATGAGGAGGACTCCAGTGAGGGAGGAAATGGGGTTTGTCCAGCAGCACTTAGACGCATGACTCCAGGCACCCTTCCCTCCTCTCGGGGCTTGCTGCCACTCTCCATAATTTCATCCGCGTCAGAGCAGATGCCGCGTGCAGGTTTCAGCTCCGCGGCTCCTCTGCTGTCTGGAGACTCTGTGTCTGCTCAGGGGTCCTGACTGACCACCCGCTATATGGAAATATGCTTTTGATTTGAAATTAGATTTTCACCTTAGTATTTATTCGTCATGAATTGAATCTGAGTGTTTGAAGTGTTCGTTGTGAATAGTTTTGAGCAGGAGACATTACCTAAGATTCGATGCACCACTGCTGTTAGAAAAAATGAAATACACAGCTTTGTATTTCAGGTATTATTTCAAATGCAAAATAATGGTTTGGGCCTTGAGAGTGAGCCAGAAAAGTGAAGATTCAAACAATACAGCGTTGTTGATTCAGTGAGACGCTCTTTACTATCTATTTAGCACCTGGCTGTGTAGTTCCGCCCACACAGAGTCAGTGTATGTGTATATTTCCTTCTCTTTATGCAGAGTTTGTGATGAGTGTTACTGTAGCTGACAGAAGCTGGCCAGCCCACGCATACCTGACACCGCAGCCTATGTGTCACAGTGGTCTTTGCACAGTCTCGACTATGCCGAGACCATTTGAGCAGCGATACAGGAATATCCACAACAACCCCGACGCACAGCTGTATGAGTCTTGCAGAGAAACGGCATCGTCGGAAAAATCAATGTCAAACACGCCGCAATCTATCATTTAATGTGCTAATTTATGTATCGAGCAGCACGTCTGAATATTGTTATCGTGGTTATACACAGCCTAAAACCACAGGAAACTCCAGAGTTATTTTTCTGCTTTGCTTATTAAAGACTAAATCATTCGTCTTAATTGCAAATCAATTGTTGGCCCTCACCACGAACACCATGGTGCTGGGCGGCCAAACAGAATATTAATGCGGTCCACCCTCCACGATTGATCTTTTGTGAAGTTACCAACTCACACACAAGGATGTTGGAGTTTGTATACTTATACAAGAATATACAAAAGTGAATTCCCCTCTCCCCTCAGCAGCCGCATATAGTCCATGTGCCCTTGAGCAAAGAACCTAACTCAGAGTGACTCCAAAGAGGCTGCCGAGCAGAGAGGAGCAGACACAGCGCTGGCCGCTGCCGCGTGTGGATGTGTGTGTGACTAGATGAATGTGGAGCCGGACGATTCTGAAAAGGGCATGCTTGCTCAGCAAAGCCATTCTTTATCTAAGAAATCCTATTGGACCATCCAGTAAGAGTGTGTAGGATCCAGGTAGGAATTCCACAGTGCACGTCTCTCCACAGGGTTTTTCAGAGGATTTTTACACGGACATGTCTGCGACTGAATCAACCCTCAGTGGGGTCTCTGACTGACAGGCCTAGCTGTTGTATAGGAGTTTTCACAGGATTCCGTGTGGTAGAGGGCAGAATGTCAAATTCCAAACAAAACCCTTTTCTCTATTTCTGAATAGGGTAACTTTCAAATTCGATGAGACGACATTAGATTAGTTGGCTTTACAATGCATTAGACCTTTTTGTTGAATATCTTTGACATGCCAGCATATCATTTACTTCTTTTTTTGTCAGCAACTGGGATTTTATTGGAAGCCTTTGCTTTTAACTGTCACAGTGCGGCGGTGTGCCGGCTCTCAAAGCAGCCCTCCGTAGACCAGTTATTCCTGACAGACCAATCAATGACCCAGCTCCTGACTGACATGTGACGTTCAAAGTGCTCCTTTTGGCAGCCAAATTGCCAGCTCAACCTCCAGCTCCAAGGGGCTGGAAACCTATAGCTGCATACTTTCTATAATGCGGATTTAAAAATCAGAAAGTCGGCTCCCTTTTTGATGAGCTGTGGTCCTGTAGGAAAAGAGACTGAGAGGCTCCGGTTGAGATAACAAGCTGTTTACTCGGGTGCATGAGGGCCAACAAACCTTTTCAGATTAGCAGTTTGCTCCGGGTAGACTTATAAATTACACATAGTTCTGACAATGTGTTTACAAGAATTTGTTTTGCAAAGCAGACCTCTGACAAATTACCAGAAGAGAATTGTGTATTTGTCTCTTTTGGTACCTTTCATTGGTGTTTGGCCTTGAAATTAAAAAATTGTGTTGACGTTTTACAATCGCCGGTCAAACAAACTCCATCCTGGACCTCAACAGACCAAAAAATTGACCCCGCAAATCTGTTAAGACCTTGCCCCCAAAATGTTTTATTGAATCACCATTATCCTACAACCTCACGAATTTTTAACATCCTCCATTTAACAAATTTGATACATCACTGAGGCCCTAGTTTTGTCAAATGAAGATGAACAAATGATCTTGTGACTCAGTGTATCGATTCTTAATTTGCACTTTGCTCTAAGGCGCGGTTCACATCTATGGAAGCTCGCATCCTTGCATGCATTCTATTTATCTGCAATTTGTCTGGGTTAAGTTGACACAGACCTGGATTTACTGCATGTTTTTGATTACTCTGTTTGTGCACAAATATAAATCCAAACCCAACCAAGCCTTTGAGATAATCAGCTGAGCCAGACCCGAAGTAGTGAGACCCAAGTCTAGTTTTCCCTGATTACAAGCTCGTGCGGAAAAATTATATCAAGTAGATAAACCAGCCAACTTGACCAAACTTAATTTCAATATTTTTGTTGGAAATTCAGCCCGACGGCTCCAGGCAGGTCCCGAGGGTTCCAGAGGGGTCCCGAGGGGTCCAGAGGGGTCCAGAGGGGTCCCGGGGGGTCCTGGTGGATCCCGAGGGGCTCGGATCAGGTGTCCACTCTCTATCAGAATATAGTCCGGAAGGCAAATGCCACAGTTTCCTGACCCCCTGAGTGCATTTTGCTGTTTAACCAACCATTTGCATCCTCCTCTATGGTCATGGCTGGTCACAGTGCAGGAGACTTGGCTATTATTACTGCTGGCAACTTTCCCTTGAGTGTCTTTTCAGCTGTATTCCGTCCACAGATGCCTCCACTGGTTTTGTTCCTCAAACCAAATCATGTTTCACGCCAAAGCATCTATTGTGTCCAAAAGTTGTGGTTTATTTCTGAGGGAAAAGAACGCAGCTTGTCTTTTTTCATCAGCTCCCTCTGAGATTGGTCTGTCTGAAGACACATGTCTGCCATGAAGCTGATCATCCGTCAGCAGACACACAGATTCCCTCTTCACCACAGAGAAAGGCTGTGTGAAACCTCCTGCACAGCTCTGAGTGCACATTGAGGAACTGGAGCCAAACTGAACTAAATCAGCAAAATGTTTCTGCAAGTTGGGTGCATTAGAATCACCTCTGTTACAGCATTTCAGCATTGTTATCCCATTGTTGCAGCTTTTCCAGCTTTTCATTTAAACAGACGTCTTAATTACTACATCGTTTTAATGATTTATGTCAACTCTCCTGCTCATTTCTATTCTCATAGATTTCCCTAAATTTGCAATTATAGAATATGATCCCTCTCATGAATTTCCACTAATTAGATTAAAATGTCTATTTTAACTTAACAGTGTTGTCACTGACTCATACCGAGTTCATCCATAATGTTATTATTAATAGTAATCACTCCAAAACAAAGCGTAGAATTATATCAAATATACTTTCTGCATTACCCAGACATTTTGTCTTAATCACATTAGATGTTTATCTCAGCTGACACTTTTGACTGATGTATCTAAAATAAAGTTTTTTTTTAAATTTAAATGAAATTAGTTTTGAAAGTGCCATTAATCAGTGTACACATCGCTCAGCGCCACTGACAGTTTTCATTACCAAAAACCAGTCACTGAGGCACAAATCATGTTTGGAGATTTGCATATTTAACAAACTGCTCACTGTCGTCTGTCAATCCCAATGGAGTCCAGAGAATACTCACAGTAACCGTATTGGCCAACACCACAAGTCCTGGATACTGTGGAGGTCAGATCCTGTCAGAAGAAGGAAGAAACACACGTGTGAATGTAGCATATCCACTGAATGTGTTAATCACGTTGCTGGTGTGCGACAACAAATCACATGTGTTTTCGATCATGGAGAGTCGCAGCATTTTCTCTCCCCGATTGTGTGATCTGTCATTTCACCTGAATCGCTGCGCACTGATGACCACTTGAGAACCATTACAGCTTTGTCAGGTCCATTCTGATAAGTGACTGTAATGTGCGCAGGGAGGGAGGGGGCACATGGATCTGTTCTGAGTATTACATGTGACCTAGCTACCATCCACTGCTCCACAGATGTGTTACAGCTGCTAATACAGGAAACGACTGACCTGTAACAGCTGGAGACATTATGGCGGTGGCAAAAGGTGGAAGTTGGGTAACGTAGTGGATGGATGGATGGATGGACTTTCACACATGATAGCGCCATTCGTGGACCATATGAAACCATTAGTCATTAGTGTTACCTTTATCCTCAGTCGTTATTGTTACCATGACGACAAAGGTCTGGTATCGGAAATCTGAGGGTTGGAATAAATTACCTCTATCGTCATTGAGGTTGAAGGACTAGTTTGTTGAGATGGACAAAGCTACTGTTAAATGCTCCAACCATACTAAAACATCAGTATCGTCCACATCTCTGATGATGACAGTAGTAGGAACAGGGTTAACGGTATTAATAACCGACGTGCTTTTACAGGGACAACCCACGCAGCTCATTATTTTTAATTGTCCCAGCATTTGAATGTTTTACAGCTGGCTGCGTCCACACATTTACTGCTCTTACCACATCCCCATACCAGTGAGAAGCTGGAGGCTTTAAAGCTTCACCAATCAATATGTTTTATTAATGAATAATTAATGATTATGAGTAAGCAAGGCCGTATTGAAGTACCATGGGTAACTTTTTTTTTTTTACGAATGTGCCCATGTAACTTCCACAGGCCAGAAATGGGAACACATCAAGTTATTCATTGGGCAATGTGTGATTGATATATAACAAGTAGTATGTCGCTTATAGTGACAAATCCACAAAGAGCTGTCGAGAGAGCCAGGATTAATAATACGAAATAATAGAGATTATATATTGCACTTAAATTTATATTGTGTCCAGAAGTGGCTGGGTGAATTATATGTATGAGATATTAACACGTGAATATTGTGTTTACAGCTCTTTCCACCACCATCAAGTGGCCCAAAAAAATCAATTAATGCCGCCATAATGCTTTGGGTTCAGCATATTGCCCTATAAAGAACAGAAATTTAGGAATATAAAAGCTTTTTTGTAATCACCACTCTCCTTTATAGGATTGGAGTCTCTCATACTAGACTTGAACTCATTTTGCAGTTAAATGTTTAGAGTTTCAGAGACTATTTAAATATTAATCTTGGTCCTTGAAAGGCAGCACTTTCATTACAGAAATGTAATCATCTCATCTCGATCTGTTTCTGGTGAATCACATGAAATCATGAGAAAAACAACAAGGCTGCAAACCCTATAGACAGACTATCATATAGGAGGATCAATTATTTCACATCATCTGAACGCCTTATGCTTCCAGTATATTATGATATACTCCAGTCAGAATCTGTATTTAGGATTTATCCACCCAGATGTGTGCTGTCTATCAGGGTACATTAATATATTGGGGGTTTAAAGGTGCAATATGGACAAGTCGGACTTCATGCACTGCAAACACAGAACTTATTGCTTTGCAGAAATATATGAGGAAGGCTCCTATTGCAAAGTCAAAAGGAGTTTACTGGAGATAAAAAATCAACAAAGCTGTGAGGTCTCTTCAAAATATAATCAACATCATAACGCCCTCACTGATATGATGTTTTAGAATTTTTTGGGTTGTCTCTACATTTGCTGTTGGAATTGCAATTGAGCAAGTTTCCTGTTTAGGCAACATTCTATCTTAAATGAAAAGAGGCATGTATATACTGTGATTTAGCTGGAATTCCAATAACTAACCAACTAAGCAGTAGTTGGGCTTTACTTGCTAAATTACTGCAGGTCACTTTTACAGTTTCAGAAAGAAAGGTGCAACCAGCATCACCACAGGCCAAGCAAACAGGCACTGCACTAGTAACCACATGGTAGGGAGGGTTTGCACAGGTACCGAGGCATATCTACTTTATTTGTGCCAGGTACAGAATCATTTACACCAACACATCCACTTTTGAAAGAAGATCAGACAATAACTTAACACTTTTTTTTCCTTTCTTCCCAACTCAGAATTCTTCCTGGAGCTCCTGGAGAACACGGAGAGGTCCCTGAACGAGATGTTCGTGAGGACTTACGGCAAACCGTACATGCAGAACTCGGAGGTCTTCGAGAACCTGTTTGCTGAGCTGAAGCGCTATTACACCGGGGGGAACGTTAACCTGGAGGAAATGCTTAATGACTTTTGGTCGCGGCTACTGGAGCGTATGTTCACGCTGCTCAACTCCCAGTATGTCATCACAGAGGACTATCTGGAGTGTATCAGTAAGTACACCGACCAGCTCAAGCCCTTTGGAGACGTGCCCAGGAAGCTCAAGGCTCAGGTTACGCGGGCATTCATCGCCGCTCGCACATTCGTCCAGGGGCTCTCTGTCGGCCGGGAGGTGGCACAGAGAGTGTCAAAGGTAAATGGTGTCACTCTTTTAGGTAACGGATGGTAAAACACCCTATCACCTGCTAAATAATCAGCATTTGACCTCAGATGGAATTAAGACTTAAAATAAATTTGAACAGGCTCAAGGTTTTTGTTTTGTGTTTATGCACCGTGCACACATTTCCCCTTGGTTTAACGCATGAACACAGCTCCTGCCAGATACTTCTCTGACTAATGTGGGCTCTCCTGGTGCATGTCCTCAGGAAGTTTGGGGCTCACGGCGGCTTGTTCAGGTGCAGTCTAGAAAAACAGTGCCGAGGAGAAATACCCCTAGACGCTGAAAACAGAGAAACAAAGAAAAACCTTGCCCATCACTGTTTATCGCTGTCTTGCCTAATATTTGTTTCGCCCACTACGCAGCAGCCATTAATCGTGCTGTAGGCTCAGTATTCTGTTTGATGCGATGTAATCTTAATGTTGCTTCTGCAGTATATCCTGCTACCCTGGGAGTGTGTGTGGTTTTGATCGTGTACAAAGAAAGATTAAAAGGGAGAGCAGGAAGGCTAAGGCTTGGATTTATTCACCCTCGACAACAACAGGACTGCGAGCCTCATTCTGGGCAAAGGGAAGCGCTGATAAGCACTACACTGTAAATCCCCTGCCACCCTGCTTTCTCTTCGCTACTGTATTAATATGAGTCAGATTGGATAATCAACACGATGATAAATATTTATAGGTTCTGCTGTAAAGTACAGACACGGACACCAATGAAACCAACCCTCAATCATCGGAGAGGGAGAGAAAGACACCGATCCTCTTCCAGCGTTCTTTTCCTGCCGGTCCCACCACAGTGCACTTGTTGAACTTTGAACGCGTTCCCCTCGCCGTCTGTAGCACAAGCCCCCCCCCCTCTTACCAGTAGTAGTGAGAGAGGCTCATTTAGACACGTCCACAAAGGATGTGTTCTTAGTATGCGTTTACTGAGTTACACCCCGCGTTTCGTACATTCCAGCATGTCCCAGCGTCACCTTTTGACATTTCAGTGGGACCTGAGATCCAGGTCATGTGTCTGGGACCACAACCCTTTGATCCCCAGGGTATAAACTCATCATGAGGGATTGGGTGTAAGCCTAATGGAATAAGACACCCTGCTAGAGGGGGTCTGTTGCTCGCTGTCACTAAGATGTGGCATCCATACTTATTGCTGCTGGGATATACGAGTGTATATTGAATACAAGCAGATGATGTATTATTTAATTTCTCTTTGCAGCTTAAGAGACAAAACACAAAAACCCGGGCAGAGTTTTGTGTGAGCAGATTTTAGTTTCAGGAGTTTGTGTCTCACAAACAAAGCTCAAAGTTATTCTGGATCATTTCCCAAACAGTGCATCTGCCTCTGTTTATCCAAAGTGATTAAAATCTTATCATTATTTGTCTAGTTTTTGAATTGTAGAATTGTAATCTCTTATTGGTTACTAAATAGACTACATTTATTATCTGAATAAACTCACTGTGGGAAGATAGCAAGGTATCCAACGGATGCATAGACAGTCGCAGTGTTTTATAGAAAAAAAAAAATGAAATTGTTTATTAGTTCCTTCCCCTCTTTGCTGCTGTTGTTAATCATTATTTATAGTACATGATAATTTAATTATTATAATGGCTTATGCTTTATTGTTTAAAGTGTCATTGCATTCTTATTTCATTTTAACCTTTGGTTATTTATACTTTGTGTTTTATAAATAAGTATAATCTTACTTAGCCAATTTACTTTCCATAATTTTGTGTTGAACAAATGGCTTTACATTAATGTTACTATTTTCTTCAACGACTAGAAATATGACAAGAGAGATGAAGCCATATGATTATGCTTTGATTAGCTTTTTCTATTAGTTCACAGGAGTTACCTGACTGTTGGGACTGTACTTACATTACAATACAGACCAATCATAATTATTAAACCAATATCCAATAATGGTGTTTTTAAATCACTTGTTTGTATGTAAGACCAGCAAATTGTTGTAAAACACACTAAAGCCTTTGAGATATAAACCCAGGTCGGCCAAGCTGCATAAATATATACAGCTACGACAAGAAATTATTCATTTAGTCCAAAAAGTCACATGTTGCAGGATGATTTCCAAGAAACATGTTTGGCAGCAGGATACGCAAGTTTAAAAAGTATGTTACAGCTGGAAAACCATCCTTAGCTCGTAAGAAAGAGCAAAACTTCTCCGGGGAGAATCAGACTTTTGAAAGCAGCATCTGATAAAAACCTCCAATTACTGCCAAAGAAGGCAGTAGAGACTATCATTTCAACAAGAACTTACTTTGTGTTATATAAAAACTTAGCTGGAATATGCAAGGAAAAGTTGCATCGTTCTTGGAGTTGCAACTGTTTGGATCAGCAGTTTGTTTGGATAAAGACCATTCGGCAAAACAAGACCTGAAGAACATCCCAACAGTCCAGCATGAACACACAAGGTCCATCCTGTTATGGGGGTGTTTTCTGTTTCGCTCCAGGAAGTGGTTAAACTTTGACCGTGTCACTGGCATCATGGATTCTTCGAAATAGAAAGACATTTTGAAGAAGATTATGGTGCTCTTAGTTTGAAGTAGAAGCTTTGTAATCACTGGACATGTAAGACAGTAAGTTCCTAGAATTGTTTCTGGAATGTCCTTGATTTGCCGCCTCAGTCCCTGAATTTATACCCACGGAAAAAAACCTTGGTCGTAAAGGTCGATGGATGCATAACAAAATATTATGAGAAGAATCATTTTGCATTTGGGTCTTTTTGGAGAATATTGAAACTGCCTTCCTCTAAAAAAACAACCTCACAGGTCGTCTGCAGCTTGTTACGACCATAAGTTTTATTGTTAGTCAACCTCTAGGTATAGTATAGTGTATGTAGCACATAGAGCAATAAAGTTCTAATTTAATAAAACTATGACAGCAACCTTAACTGCCTGTGAATGTGACCATGATGACAAAGGTCTGGAACCCCTGCTGCTCAGACTGTATGTATGTGGCAATGCAAATGTCTGAGTCAGTTCCTCTGGACTTTCTCTGGAGTTTTTCCTGCCAGTTCCCTAGTAAAATGTCTGGAAAAAGTCAGAGTGAGCCAGTGTGAAAATGTCCAGATCCAATTTTCCGGACTTTTACCAAAGTTCTTATACATATCTGTGGTTATAGGGCCAATCTACCTATGATCATTAAGGTGGAAGGACTTGTACTTCTTCTTTTCCAAACTGACCCATGCAAACGCTCCTCCCAAGACCGACTGACTCAAACCTGGAAAACCAGTCTTGTTAAAGAGGATAAGAAGAAAAAGCTCCTCCATCCTTGATGCAACACGTTTTTTTTAATGACATTCACAAATTGCTATAATTCTCTTAAGTAAGATGTCACCAAAAATTTATGGAGCATTTTTTTTCCTCAACACCACAGTGTTATTGCACCGGATTTAGATTTTATTTTCTTAAGGAAATGAGACATTAATAAGTGTCAGGGAGACGCTTTTAAAGGCAGATTCGCAGCCTGTAAGATGTTTAATAAAATACTTGTTGGTGCTTCATGGAACACAGAAAAGAAAAAAAAGTCCATTAGCTGTGACCCAGGAGCTTTGATTCCGAACCTCTTGACAGGTCTTCAAGAGTGCAAGTATTCAAGTGTTTACAATGGGACTGTTGAGTGCTGCTCTTTAGAAATCATGTAATAAAGTCTGTTTTAGTGGGTCACGCAGTCAAGTTTGTGTTCGCTGTCTAAAAATACCACTGTACTGGCTCACACAACACTAATACGATTTTGCACCTTGCACAGCTAATCCAGCCAATGGCCGTCGTAGTCCTCTGGTCTAGTCTGTGGGCATTTCTTCGATCTCATGGTGTTTCCTGAATGAAGCTTCAATCAAACATTGATCTAACAGGATTTTAACAATATCTACAACATTCTTCAACCCTCGATCCTTCCACTCTCGTAGCAAGTAGAGAACCTGAATCAGGGGACAAGTCATTCCTCTGCACGTTTATGGCTTCCCCTGTGTTGTTTCACGCTATTTAGTCTCTACTGACTGACTCTTCAGTCTCCAGCAGTCACACAATAGCGTCATGTAGTTTGTTGTTTGTGAAATTAGGTTGAATGAAAAATTAAATATAGAAAGATGAATATTTGAAGAGCAAAATGTTTGACAGCTAATTCTGGCAGAAAAGGGAGCGAATAAATATTTAATTTTAATTCAGGGCAAATTCTCTGACAATCATCTCACAGGCTGTGATTGACAGTGACTGCATGCAACGTGTTTTGGACGGAGGGAACTCACTCTTTTCTTTCTGAACATGTAGAAAAATCTATGACAAAAGATTTCTTTCTAAATAATAAACCAACAGCAGTTTTCTGATAAAATAAGAGATGTTCCAATTCCATTTTCCACTTCCTGTTACCGATTCCGTTTCCTGGACTTTACGTATAAAGGCCGATACTGAGTACCGATCTGATACCACTATATTTTCAAAAGTAACAAGATTCATGACTTACTTTAGCAGCTCTTCAGAAGCTGTACGAGTATACATAGGCAATTGGACTTGCTTGTGTTTCTTGAAGACGTTTCTTCCCTCATCCGAGAGGCTTCTTCAGTTCTGGAGGTTTCAGGTATTGCGCCTCTGTGGGTCTGTACCTGAAACCTCCCACAGGTCAGTTAGAACTGATGACTCGCGCCTGACGCCAATTTCCAGTGCTGGTGTTGGAACATCTCCAGATAAAACTTTAAAAAAGTTTACATACTGTATTTGACTTCTCTGAACAATTCTGGCAATGTGAAATGGCAAATATTCAAATTCCGTGTAACGAAAAATGAGAAAATATGGTTAAAATGATGACGTGTTTCGTTGGAGCTGCCCAGATGCTAATGACCGCTGTCCCACTCTGTGTCCTTGCAGGTCAGCAGCACTCCAGCTTGTATGCGAGCGCTGACAAAGATGCTTTACTGCCCTTTTTGTCAGGGCATGCCAGCAGTTAAACCCTGTAAGAACTACTGCCTGAATGTCATGAAGGGCTGCCTGGCCAATCAGGCGGACCTGGATCCAGAGTGGAACCAGTACATTGGTAAGTCTTATAGATGTTTCTTTTTCTGTGTGTTTATCTCGGGTTGTGTGGCTTAATAATGCATGTGTTTGACAGGGGGGAGAAGCGCAGAGTATCACATTGTATTAGCGCTCACAATAATGAGGCATATTCATAGATTAAGTTCTTTCACCTTCACCGTCCGAGCATTTGCTGCTTTACAGTGTTGCATTTTAATTGCTGGGCCGAGTCCAGAAAATAACACGAATTACTTTAAAAACTGTACCAATAAAAGCATGAGTTGAATAAGCTGCATGTTTTGAACCGACACAGTACAACAGTGAAGGCAGTTCAAAGCACGAGCTGGAAGCTGAAGACCGGGTGGTGGATTTTGGGAGATTGGCAATAGCTGCAAGTCTTTTACAACACATGGAGTAACTGGATTCAATTTAAATCTTTCATAAAGACTGTAATAATTAGAAATGGAATTCAACATTTTTATTTTAATACCATAGATTATATAGCATTTAAGTACTTTTTACTTCATAAATAATGTTTTTATGTGGTTTCAGTTTGACTCACTGAATTTTCGAATAATTCACGTTTCACAATTCGGTATGAACGTCACAAATTATTGTCTTTGATAAGCCCCACTGATTTATCAGTTGGTCAGTAGCAATCTTATTTTGAAGAATAAACAATGCAGAAATACATTTATGTTACAAGTTTTTCTTTCTTAATTTAAGTTTATATATATTTGGGTCAATCTGTGTTTTCTTTATATTCATGTCGATCTTTTGTAAATAATTATTGATATGATAAATAAAATGTAAAAAGTGGTTTAAATCCATTCTTAAACCTTATAAGTCGTCAGGACTATAATATTCTATATTATGTTAGAGTGTGACTATCTATGTTTAGTTTACAGCTAAAGCTGTGTCGTTATAATATTTTAACAGTTTCATTGACACACGGGCCCTCGGCGAAGCTTCTTTATTTTTGTTCTTGTATCAACATTTTCCTGCATGAAATGATTCCATTCATGTGATCTTCTCTCCTGCTGGGCCAAACGGGGACATGTAATAGGGCAGAAGAGCACCACAGGGAGTGTCTAGTTCTGTAAAGAGACGTTCATCGGGAACTTGTTCGGCTCAGAGACAAAGACTACAAACATGAATGGAATATTTATATATTTGTTTAATATTTAATAAAAGTGTGTCACACAGATGTTTTCGGCTGTCAGCTGAATAAGCTCATCCTCCAGGATTGAACGGGAGCAGTGACAGAGAGAAAGTGATTATAGGCTGATGTGGGGAATGGAAGAGTGAGCTGTGGCTGCTGCTTAGAAAATCGGTGGGAAAGAATACACTGAAATTTCGTATGGACTGTTGATGAGGAAATTATGATTTAATTCAGTTCATCAATCATAATATACATTATCTCAAGGCACTTTGGAAAACTCCCTCATTAACTGGAAGAAGCCTCCAGTAGAACCAGACTCAGTGTGGGCGGCCATCCTCGACCGGTGGGGGTGAGCAGAGAATAATGGGCAGGAGAGGAGAGATTTAGTGGTTTTAGTATTGGCGTTTTAAAGTACAATTAAAGAAACAAAGTCAAATAAAAAAAAGCTGCAAAGAGCCTCGGGTTGGATTTGCAGCACCAATTTTGTTTATGTTGTAAGGAGTCATTTGATTTGTGGTTATTATAGGAAATGTATCTTAATGACACTTAAAAGATAAAAAAGTATTTAATTAATGTAGACATGTAGACTTTGAAGAAGACAGTAAGAGTAGAATCAGCAACGGCCTCTACAGGGAAGCTCTAAATATGAGCAATTACAAGAAGGAGAATATAAGGGAATTTCTTCAGTATAAGAAAGTCCCTTTATTGATTGATTGTGCATTGAATCTCAGTATAAGAAATTCCTTCATACTTCTTTCTTTTATATATTTTGTTCATGTTTATAAGAGCAGATCACTTTATATCACACTATGTATTTGTAGTAATTTATTAGGTCAGTGGTAGGTTTGCAAAACAAACGAAAACGCCCAGCCTTAACAGATTACTATGATTATATAATACAATACTGTTTATACTATGCATTATATCTGACAGTTCATTTGTGGGATCGGTCATTGCCTGTCAGGCAGCAAAGAAAACAACATTAGCAGGCCTGTCCACGCTGTGCAGATCTGTTTTACGTATTTTCCACGGTGGCCTGAACGGTTCGGCGTGATCAGCGAGCGCAGGGCAGAGCAGAGCAGCTGCACTGCGGCAGGAGAAACGTCAAGACTGACAGATGCCGGCTTGGGTTGTGTTGGGGAAGCCACATTAATCAACTTAACTGACCCGTCAATACCTGAAGGGGCCTCACAGCGTATGTAAATCCCACCGTGCTCTCTCAGACTTTTTCTTTTTCGCACTCAGTCTACCAGTGGCTCATTGTATTCTCACAAGTGGAAACAAAAGTGAACACTTATCGGAGGTAAGCGCAGCAGAATTGGCTGGTGCAGATTGTCAGGGCTGGACATATGTTATTTGAAAGATGCAGAGGTACTTTGTTCAATAAAAATAAAATCACAAAGAGGCTTCCAGTATTTTTGTTCCCCAAAAGTGATGTTGTCAAACATTTTAAACCAAACTGACGAATGTGAAAGAACAGCTTGATGCATGTTTGTCTTTAAAACCGACACTTTATCCCACGATGTTTTGTGAAATGATCATTTTGATTTGTGAGGATTTGTTGTTTTTGTTCATCCAGGCAAACACATGACAAGCTGCCTCAACAGAGCTTTCCAGATTTGAGTTTTTCCTGAATTTATTGTGTTATTTGTGGCATCGTATCACAACACAGATTCGCTTTATCTATATTATCTAACAGTCACAACACATCCGTCGGAAAATGATCAAACTGTATGTTAACCATCCAACCGTTCCATTTTTTTCCTACATTATTCCATATATTATATTCATAAATAGAAAATATTTAAGAGATTTTAGATTAAGTTCAAACTATTAAAATTACTTGAATTTAAGTTTATTGTAATCCGAAGCTCATTACAACCACGAGAATAAGACTGTACCTATATAAAATGCTGCATGTAGACAATTGCCTCTTAAAGACCCACTAATGTACAACATTGGTTGCTAAGAAACACCTGTCAGAGCTTACAGTACATTCAACAATCCACAAAGTAAACATGGCTCCATCACAAGCCGCAACAGCACGTCCGTTAACTACAGTTTCAACAGGCAAAGCAGCGTCCGTCTGTTTTCGTGTTTGTATAAATATTACAAAAATAATCTCTTTCCAATTTCAAAGCCAGTTATCGTGTGACAGTCCTTTCACCTTGAATACATTTCTTTGGACTGCATGAGACAACTGTGTCTCTACTACAATATATTTCAGTTCATTTTACAATCCCTCTTTCTGGCTGAATAAATCTACATTGTTGGACAAATGAATTAAGGTGGTTCAAATCAAAGTTACCAAGTTATAAAAACACACTTTAATTTGACATTTTTTTATATATGTGGTACAAATTGAAGTATTTGTTTTAAGTTGGTCCAACTATATGTCTAAATTGACCAATTAAATAATTTAAATGTGGACACAGCTCCTCTTCAGTGTGACATCTTCTCATGTCTGCCATCCATCCCTGGGCAACGTTCGTTCTGTCTTTATCAGAGCTCTTGTCAATTGGATTATTGTTCCTCTGTGATAAATGCCAGCTCTATATCTTTTGGCGCTGACATTTCATGCTCATTATGGGATGAAAGATTTTCCAACTAGCTTAAGGTCTAACCACAAAAGCGGTATTGACTCGGCCATGGGAGTTAAATTGTCAGGAACGCTCCTTCCCGTTCCGCACAGACAGTCAGATCAGTGTAATGTGTAATATGCCATGTACATGAGGAGTATGTTAGTATGAATCCTGATTTACAAATTAAATGTTATATCTCAGACGTGGCTTTTATTCATCTTGACCTCGTTTATGTGTAGCGGTCAAATAAAGCGGGTTATATTACATTATTAGCCCACCTCCACCAAGGAGGTTATGTTTTCACCCCTGTCCATTGGTTCGTTGATTTGTTTGTTTGCTGGTAAGCAAGATTACGTAAAAACTATTGGACAGTTTACTACGGAACCTGGTGGAAGGATGTGGTATATGTCAGGGAAGAACCCATTAAATGTAGGGTCAGATCTGCAGCAGGGGTCAGAATAATTACATTACATTTCATTAAGCTGGCGCTTTTATCCAAAGCGACTTACAATATGTCAATCAATCATCAATCAAATTGTATCTGTATAGCCCATATTCACAAATCACAATTTGTCTCATAGGTGTGACATCCTCTGCCCTTAACCCTCAACAAGAGTAAGGAAAACCTACAATACAAATATTTTACAGGGGGAAAAGAACGTAGAAAGCTCAGAGAGCCACATGTGAGGGCTCCCTCTCCCAGGGGGGACAGAAGTGGAATAGAGCTCCTTCACAATAAGTGCATTCAATCATGAGGGAACAAACCCAGAACAGCAAGAATCAAATAAGTACATTACCTTCAAAAAAGCCAAACTACAAGTTCTACATATAAGTGCAATATAATTGCAACTAAACAGAATTTTTATTTATCTTTTAAATATAAACACCAGAGTTGACGATGGTTATTAGACATTATCTTTATACATTTTTGAAATTTTTACTGATTTCCCAAACAAGGATTCATGGATCTTGATGAAATAAACTAGGCATATTTAGGGGACTGATTTCTTAGGGTCTTGATGTTTGAATTTAAGGGGACTATGGGGCCATAGTGTAGGTAAGTGCCATAGTTACTGAAAGAGAGTAAGTATTTGGCTTGAGGAAGATTGGGGGAAACTGCTGAGGGTCCTGCATTGCTGAAACAGACTTGTAGCGAAGATATTCCTCTTAAATTCTGTGGCATCCATTAACACCGACATCATATACTTGCTCCACTGACCAGAGATGACCAGATATTGGGGAGGTGGAGATTTATCCAGCCAAAGACGAAGAAATCCTTTAAATCTGGAGGCTGTGCCCCTGATAGCAATGATTTTTTCCCCCCATTACTTCTCACTGCATGACTTCCACTTGAAACAACACCCTATGATTAAATAGAGTCAAACCTGCGACTGAACTTGAACAAAAAGTACTGACACCACTTCACAATAACTAGGTTCTCACACTCGTGTGTACGTTATATGAGTGTGAAATGAACCCGGACTGTTGTGGCACTGCCAGAGAAACTTAACTAGACGTGTGTATTAAGAACAGCTGCACGGCTAACAGATGTGGGGAAGTGAAATGTCTCAAAAATGTATTCTTCTGAATTTATTTTTTCTTCCTTTTTGTTTTGCCTGTAGAAGAAAAGCAGTAATGGTTCAAGAGTCTGCTGTAATGTTCCAGTTTTCTCAGAAATTAATTATTTGTTGTTGAGACCAGTCAAGCATAAATGATGGAGAAATTGCCACCCTAAATCACATCATCCGTACTGCATTTGTATGCATGTGATACATACAGTGCATCTTTTTGTTCCTGCAGCAGCTAAAACGGGAATAATATAACGTAAACATAAGCTAAATGGAGCCATAGAGTAGATTAAATGTGCTCTGCTGAGTAGCCACTCTCTAATCCATTCGTTCCCACTGGAGAACAAATCCTCGCTGACCTCTCTCCCCATTCTGCTCCTAATCACGAGACTGGCTCGGCGCATTCATTATGAAAACAGATGCTTATAAAAAAAAAAATTTTAAGCTGTGTATTTTATTAATTATTGCAATAAAATGATTGCAAATACCATAATTTGATTTAGAAGTGAATTTGTATTATTCTTCTGATGCACTCCGTACCCTTTCCGAAACGTTGCATTTCAAAATGTGCAATTTGATGAGATGAAGAGTGTGCTTCGATTTTAACTACGAGAATTATCTTTAGCACGGAGCTGCTGATGAACAGCTGTCAGTCTGTTCCCGGCACCTGAGAAATCGGCACTAAACATAATTAGGCCCCGCACAGCAAACCCTGGGAGATAAACGGAGCATCACTCTCTCTGCATAAATCACTGCGTGTCTGCTTGGAGATGATCGCTTTGGCGGTTTGTTTGATTTGTGTCGTTGCTGAAAAGAAACCAGCTCCTGGTCGTGTGTTCTTTTCGTCGACGCAGACTGTTTTCTAACCGTTTTCGATGTTATTTATCAAGCTGTCGGCACAAATCGATTTCCTCTTCCTCTCTGATCATTTGAATATCAGTCACACGTCGCGGTGATAAATATTGTCCTCTGCAGTTTACACCCCACATGTATTTTCTTATTTTCTTTGTTCTGAAACATACTTGACATCAGTGGATTTTTTCCATCACAATTCTCAGACCTGCTGTTGGCTTAAAGTCATTTTTTAAGTAAACTTGAGTGTGGAGCAGCGTTATTTGCACTCTTGTCGGATTGGTGTTTACAGGCTGTTACCGCTCTCTCCGGAGAGACGTGTCACCACATCGCAAGTGATCTGCATCGATTCTATCTGCTCATTCCTTTTTAATTAGGTGATTTGTTTCACTCGGTAACCGGAGCCAGCAACAACCTCACTGTTTATGAAAATTGAAGCCAGCGAAACATATTCTTCCCTGTGTGAAAAATTCCTCATGAATAAAATATTGACTGGAAAATAACCTTCCCTAACACACAGGGAGTGGACAGTCGGACCGCACACAGACCAAAGTATTTGCCTGCTCGTGAGGGTGAGGAAGAGTTTTGAATTTTGTGCTTTTACCAGCATCAATCACACACTAATATTCTGTGTCTCACACATTTGAACTTCACTATGATTAAGGGAATCCAGTGACTTGATATTTGAAACATTCGCTTAATGTTGAATGTTGTTCTGACAACACATAGCCTTTGTCAACAGGCATTTCTGCAACCAGAATAGAATAGAGCAGGAATTGAATTGAGTTTTATTAATGATTAAAATATATTTAATCCACTCTGCAACTGATCTGACAAAGAAAGAGAGAGAGAGAGAGAGGAGAGAGAGAGAGAGAGAGAGAGAGAGAGAGAGAGAGAGAGAGAGAGAGAGCAAGTCCATTGAATCAATTGGTACTTAAGTGATGTAACTGTGAAAGGAGACTTGAGTCACTGTGAATGGTGAGAGCCACGATTAACCTGCGAAATGAAATAATCACTGATTAATTAATTAAGTATTCAGATCCTTTCCTTAACCTTCGAGATGTTCCGTTATCATTTCTCACTTCTTGATACCGACTTTGCATATTTTCTATTATTAGTAACACTATTGCCGGCCCTTGAAACCCTTGACTTCCCACTGAGAAATATTATTAAATTGAATTGCAGCTAGCACTTGGTTTTCAAGTGATTATCGGGGAAAAGAAAATCACAGTTTGATCTGGGTGAAACTTATATACTTTAAAGATGTGGTAGCTGATTGGTACATATGGTTCATCTCATCTTTGTCATTAAGTACAGCACATTGTGTTACTTAACAACAGTAGCTAGGTAAAAGTAGATGTCCTAAACTACATTCCAGCACAGGAAATAAAATAATACATTTTAGTGATAATACAACGGGCAAAGACAGAGAAGCAAGTGATGAGAGTTTTCTCTCCTTAAGATCATGAATCAGCTCTGAGCTTCTTTAAAATTATGACCCTGAAGCCACTTTTAATCAGCATTATTACGTGCAGTTTTTAACCCCTAACACATTGTCATGACATTTCTATGATTGTCGACAGATCTCTTGATGAGCCTCCAAGCTTTGCTTCTTCTGTATAATTGTCTCTAAGGAAAGAATAAACAGATCTGATATTTGTGTAATAAATCATCATATGGCCATCAGAGCTACAGTGGATTTAAAACTTTAGAGCTTCAACTCTCGTACGAAGCCACGGGCGATTATATTTAGTTTGCATGTCAGGCTGCTAGACTTGAAACACCCACATGTAAAATAATGTTACTGAATATCTCAGATCACCGTCTTCACCTTCCATCCGATATAAATCGAAATTAGCATCAAGTATGTCTGCAAAATAGTTTGTGGATTTCTGAATTTCCATCTGTCCAGAGGATATATGTTTTTGAACATGAATGATTTAGAACAGCGGTGCCTAAAAGCCATTTCACCCACACCTCGAGTTAAATGGATTTTTAATAGTTGTTTGCACTGTCTAATCTTTGCAGCTTGTTTCACCACCCATGGGCAATAGGTTAAGTAAATACAAAGCACCACAGTAAAAGAAAATATCCCTTCTGCCAGCACTCAAAATATCCTGTAAGATACAAAGAGGTGCTTGTTTAAGACATACAATCTGTTAACAGAGCAACTACAAATGACCTGATAACTTATTGGAATTAGCAGAAAAACTTTACATTTAGTTTTTAAAAACAGACTTCAATATACTGAGACTGAAGCTGCTAAAATTTAGATGATTTTTCTTTCACTGAGAATCCAGGCGCTCTTAAAATGAGGCTCACTCGTTTAACAGTATTCCATGAGTACGTTGACGTTTTTTGAATACGAGTGCAGCAGTCTGCCTATGATTTTTATGAGAAGGCAGTTTTTATATGCTCCTGATGTACTGACCATGAAACGATACCGTATACACTGTAAAAGATTGGGTCAAATCCACAGTCTTCTGGGGGCAGTTACTTTATGGAGTTCCTGCCAGTTTCCTGGCAACCCGCACTCCAGCTTATAGATACCTGCAAAACATGTATTGCCATTTATACACTTTCTTTTTATATGGATTAAAGTAATAATATATGATGTGTGGGTTAGTGAACTTGTTGAACAGGGCTGTTCTTTCAGGTCCCAGTCTTTATGCTAAGCTAACTATCTGTGAATAAGGGTATTTCTCAAAATCATTAATTATTCCTTAAAGTTCAGTTAAAGCAAACGTCAGGCTTCAGCCATCTGAATTATTCAGATCAATATAGGAACTTTATTCTGGCAGTCGCATTTAAGTTTTTTATTGTCAGTCTTATTCTAAAACTGGACCTTTGGGAGCTTTTAACGTAATGAAGTAATTTAAGTCTGATGAATAATTAAGATGACTTGAAAAAACTGATCTCTTCATTTATATTTTTTAAAGTACCCTGCTCATTTTGTAATAAATTTCAGCCAGTGAAGAGAGCAGTTTGAAACATTTTTGTCCAATAGACGTTCTGACTCTTGAAATAAGTGGAGCCGTCCACTTTTCTAAATGGGGTTCCATCCATCCATCCATCAAATATCCGTCCACCCATTATCTATACTGCTCATCCTCTGAGGGTCATGTGGGAGGGGGCTACAATCCCTCCTGGCATTGGGCGAGAGGCGGGCTACACCCTGGACAGGCCGAGCTTCAGGATGTATGTGAAAATCATGCAAAACACACTTTTCTGCTCATGCTGAAAAATGGTAAATGAAAAAAGTTTGAGAAAGTGCCTGACAAGCTAAATGCTCTTGAATAGGAATAAGATTATATCTAATAAATCTAATACATAAAATAATATACGTTGTATTTTTCATTGGTCTTTTTGCGATGAATTTAAATTGTAGATTAATGGTCCCAGCTGCAGGTAAACCGTAAACTTGAAAACTGAGAGCTGAGGAAATGGCATTAGATTATAAACTGTACAGTATATTCCCTTCACAGTGAAGTTATCACTGGCACATTATAGACCCAGTCGATATCGCCCAATTACAGACAGACAAATATAGAACAGTCTGTGCTCCTTGACACGACCGCACCAGGTGAGCGTTGTTCCCTCGTTCTGTTTCACACGCAAACGCACCTGTATCTACAACGCTCAATTCCATTTTGTCTCGTAGTTCTTCGCTCCGTCTAATCGCTCTCAGTTAGTTGAGCGGATCTAATTACAGATTCTCTTCCCACCTGTGCAGTTATGAATCTGCAGAAAGAGGGAAACTTGGCGAAGGGAGAGGAACAATTCTCTCTCCGGTGTCTTTACGAGCAGCGAGGCCCCTCGTTGCTTTTGCCCCCGAGCTGCTCGGCCGCTCAGCTGGTACGGATCACGGTGAAGTGCTCCGCTAACACTTGGGTTTTCGCAAAGTGCAAGCGAGGAAGGTGACTGGAGGGGTGGGGGTCGATTTCTTTAAATTACATGACACCTCAAGCTCCATTAATAACACCATGTGACGACGGTGTGCTTGTGAACGGCTCATTATTGGATTTTGCTGCTGGGTTTCATTAGCAGTGCAGTGCAGCATCAGTGTTGCTCTAGCATGGGTTTAGCATTAATTGCCACGCTTACTGTGCAGCTGTCTGTCAGCGTGTGTGTTATCATCACGTCTCTGTTCAGGAGTAATGGAAAAAGAACGGTGATGCATGAGTCATGTTTTATTTTTAAACAAGACAGAGAGTCTCCGGCCATGTGTCCAGTTAAATGCCAACATGGGCATAAATTACCTGCAAAAGAGGCTGATGTTTAGCAGGTAATATTTCCTATTTTCTTTATTTTAGCTTCCACAGTTAGCATTCTAATCCAATCAGGGATCACCAAAGTTACTTAAGTTAAACGTAAAACATGGCACTTCGGATGCTAGGGGTCTCTTACGCAAAACAATGGCAAATAAACAAGTTTGATGAAGAAGCGAGGGATCATGGGAGTTGTTGTTTTCACCTCTATTGTTAATGAAAATACTCGACTCAAGTGCAAATCATGTTCACTTTACATGGTAAACGGCATTGAATGATCGTGACAGGCAAAGTATATATGACGCAATTAAAAAGCCATCAAAATGAAACGTCCTATTACCTCGAGTAAAATTGTGGATTTCTCTAAACGTGTCTAAACGTTGTTGGAAACATTTTGAATAATGTAAGTACACAAGTCAACAGAATGTATAACACAGGTCTGTTGATCCTAAAACCGAAAGGGGGCTTAAAATGGTGTCGCAAATTTTAATGAAAATCAGACTTTTCACTCAAAACACCAAATGTAAACCTTGTTGTGAAAGCAGGAGACTAAAAACTGAGGATACAATGTTTGGAAAGCAGAGAAGCTGTAAGAAAACAGTAGTAAACCTTTTAAAGTCAATGGTGTAGATGTAGAGATATTTAATTTGATAAGTAAAGGAGATAAAATGCCTCTAAAAGGTTTGAGAAATGAATAAATAGAGTCCTCCTCTGAGACTAAAAACTAAAAACACTCAAAATGTTCACATCCATTTATTTAACATTTGTCAAGAAATTGCTTCTGAAACAAACATCTCTAACTCATAGAAGAGTCAATGGATGATTAAAAACATTGAGATTCATCTTCTGGGGATAATGAATCCAATAGATTTTGAGATATTTCACTTTGGTCACAAAGTAATTCACAGACCTGTTTACAATCCAAAGATCTGTACCGCCAATGTGGCTACAATCCTTTTAAAAGCAGTTTGTTGCAAGAGCCAAATACATCTTCTAAAAAATGTTATTGTGTATGTATTTTATTTATTTATCTTTATGTGTAGTCACAACATTCCCTTTGTAATACATGTGTCTTTGTATCAGTGGCGGAAACTCTTGATATAAAATATTTATATAAAATATTAAGTTTTTCTATGACTGGCCTTACAATTCGCTGAAGGTCGACAAAGATAATCAACATGATCACCAGCTCTTCTCTAGCAGCCTTGCAGGAATTTAACTTCTATTATATGAGGTGGTTTCTTTTCATGAGAAAACTATTTTCAAAATGCTTTTAAAGTCTGAGGAGAAGATGTTGTTCTTTGTCGTCTAAGTGTCTCGTCTGTTTTATTGTCGTTAATACTTTAAAGGTTCAATCTTTTTCAACGTGTGTGTGTGTGTGTCTCTTTGTGTACCTGTGCACATATACAGTACATACGTATTATGTACAAAGTGCGGCCAAATGACAACATGCCTTTTTTTCCTGTTCCATTTTCACACCATTCCACGCGGCACCATTAGCTGGTTGACTGAGCCACAGATGAGCTGTGCTTTACAGAATCCAAATTACACCAGAGCCATTTTTCATCCTGCGCAGCTCTTCACAGGCAAAGAGTCATAGATGGGCTTTTTCACTTTCCTTATTTGTCCTTGTCTGCTGGAGGCCTGCCGCTGGCCGACATAGCCTGAATTTAAGTGGACATCAATCTCGATAAAGAGGCAGAGCCCAGAGTAATATTACCTCTGCAGATTTCTTTTTTTCCTTTTTTTTTTTGTTCGCCGTTTAGCAAGACAGCACAAATAAGCATGTTTCACATCACAAAGTGAGACATTGACCTCCAGTATGAAACACAATATGTGAATAACACACATAGCGTGGGGGGGGGTTTAGCCTCTACATGTCTGTATCCACTGAGACGCAATCTCAGTTGTGTTTAATTTTTTAAAACCTCGGCTCAGAACGGGACGAGACGCGTCTATTTGCATGGCTGTGACATGGTGATAACAAGATTTCCTCCGGCTGGCCAGTGGCCTATCTCCGTGCTGCAAAAGTGACGCGGGGAACATTTGGCTCCGAGTAGCAGCGAGGCCACTGCGGACTGGACTTCATGCACTTTTGGTAAATGAGAGTCATTAATTCTGCATGTAGGTAGAATTTCTTCACACGTGGTGCAGGAGCCCCTCTTCCTCTTGGGGGGGGGAGTCCGTACCCTGGCCCTACTCAACCCAGTCAGGACCACTTCTCATTCCCCTCTCTCTCTCTCTCGTCTGTCTTCATTCTCTCTCCTCCAGTCTCTCCCTTGTCTGTCTCTGTTAGGTATAAAGCTCCCTCTGTTTGTCGAGCCCATCTGATAAGTTGCAGATAAGTCACCATTGTTTGGGAAAGATTTCCATCGCCTCTGATGCTGCAGGCGCTCTCTTCTTTTCTCTTATTATGAAATATGAGCTGTTCCCACTTGGCTCCCTTGACCTAAATTTTCAGTATTTGCACTTGACAGTTTTTTGAGCTTTTTTTTCTCATGTGTTTGTGTTTGTTATAAAGTAAGCAGACGTACCTGAGGCAGCTGAATGCATTTACATCATAATGAGATTGAAAAGCAGCCTGCGTGGCTATAGCACATTCAAATTTATGTTTTTCAGGAGCTACAAAAGGCAAAAAGGAAAGGTTCAGCCTTAATTGCAGTTCAGAGTCAAGAGGAACATTATGACAACTGATATGCATCAATGATAAAAGACAAGAAGCAACTGTTTCCTCTGCTGGGGCATCTACACTTCTCCGCACGGTCGCACAGTGCTGCGATGGAACGGCGACAGTAGAAAACCATTTGGCACTGACATACTGTAGTCCGTCACCTATATTCAAATCTAAGTGAGCATCACAGGCCATTTGCAATCCACAGTGTAAACAAACAGAAGAGCTCTTCAAAGGCTCAGACTTCAACATAATTGGAAAGGAAATGGAGCCAGAGCTGAGCTAATGTTTTTCGGCTCTTTTCCTCTGCCATTAGTGAGCGCAGGTCCCAGAAGAATAAAAATCCGGACAGGTCTGCTGTCAAAGAACAGCAGAGTAATTAGGATTTTCTTTTCTTCTAGAGTATTTATCTCCCATTTCTTCTTTAACTCTTTCACTGCCTTACACGCCATATACAAGTATATGTTTTAGATTAGGGTCCCTTGTCTTTTTATATAGTTATGTAACTGGTCTTTGGTCTGTTCTCTGAAATATCACCATGTGTCATTCTCTCTTGTGATTAAAGCAGCAAGCAACATTATATAAACTAGTGGGGTGCCCGTTCTAAACCTGCCTGTGTGGAATGGGCTGTTTGCTTGTTCTGTGGTGATGCTGGTTGCAGCTGTCTTTCTGAAAGTGTAAAAGTGACCTGCTGTAATTGAGCTGCAGCGAGATTCAGTTGTTGTCGCCGCTGTCGTGAACTTGCCTGTTGTCGTGAACTTGCCTGTTGTCGTGAACGTGCTGTCGTCTTAATCGACAATGTCACTTTCGTTGATGAGTTCCAACCAGAGAGCGTTTATTGATTTTGTATGTATCGCGTGTCCAAATCGCACCAAAGTCCACCCTGCACTTCCTTGGACACCTAACAATACACGTGGCAAGTTTAAGGCCGATGCAATGAAAGGTTCCCGATATTTGCGAGCCACAGGCAGACTGAGATTTCTGGAATTAGATGATATTAGATGTTGCTCAAAAGACAACAAGCTGTTTATTGTGTTTTAGTGCCGATCAAACGAGCAGTCACTCGTGGGCACGCCATTGTTTCTGTGTAGTCTCCCAACGACAGGATGACCTAATTTACTGAGGAGGCAATTGTAGAGTCATTATGACAGCCTGCTGGTGAGGTCTGATGCTGGGAGGTCTGTGGATGGAGAGACCTCTCCTGACAGACTGTCTACAGGCTGTCTCCAGGTCTGAAACTCACACAGTTATCAGCTGGTGGTTTGGTGATGTCCAACTCCCCGTGGCATCCCCATTAAAATGCAGAACTGCCATTACAAAGACTTTGGCATATTAACAAAGAACCTGTGGGGTTTAGAGCACTTTAGAGCACTGTTGCGTGGCGATATCAATCAACACACACGACCGGTAAATGTTTGCCTAGCCGGTTTTAGCTGCTGTGCCAGTCCATCACAGTTATAAATATTAGATATTTAGAAGATTTCTGAAGCGATCACAGGTGCTAATTGAGAGTGTTCAAAACAAATGGACTCAGTGGAGATGATAATGGAATGTGTATTATGTTCAACAAGGCCTTCTGGCTTGTGTTCACACACAGGGATAATAATGAGCCGTTGACCTTTTAGTTTCCGTTGCCCACAGCAGATTTAAGTAAGCGCTCTGCTTTCGGAAGTTCTATTAAATCTGTGACTCATCAGCACCACTCGCTACATGCAGCCTCACAACATTCTGTTGACTTTGTTAAATTGATCTACATAAAAATTGAATTTGCCCCAAGAAGGACTGGAGCCTCGTAAGTGTGTGCTGGTGGACTGTGATGTGAAGGCAGAGGTAATTGAATTTACTGTGTAGTCATCAGAAGCCAAGACACAACGGTTGAGTGTTAGAAAATGTGACGTCCAGTGAAAGGTTGCATTGAATTATTCTTACTATTTACATTATTGTTTGCATTAACTGATCATTTGTTTCGCTCAGAACCCCAAATTAGGTTGTTCAGATTTCGTTTTTTTATCCAATGAAAAGGTCCGGAACACTTTCATATTTAATTGCAATTATGTAAAACAGATAAAACCAGAAAAAAACATACTTAAACATTTATGGGCATTTTAGCAGCTGGGAAATCTCTTTTCAATCAACGTATTTTTGTAGATAAAGCATTTAAACATTAAACCACAGTCAAATAGATGGAGGGCTAGCGTTAAGCTTAGGGTTATGTCAATCCAGTGCAGAAATTAAGAAAAAAAAGGGAATAGAATCAAAGAATCACAATAGAAACCTATTATCTGTGGGCATGAGTGGAACAATTCTTGTTTTTCTTGAATCATTTTCCACATTTTCAGTTGATTTCTAAACGTGAAATCCTAAACGAGTGAATGTGGTTTTACCTTTTAATCGTATGTTCATAAGTTGCAGTGCACTGTGTTCTCTCCAGTGGAACAAATTTTGGACTCTGCCACATCGGGAATGCATCGCTTTTGAATGGGATCAGACATCTTACCACAAATATTGACAGAATTGTATTGATAAAAATCCAGTCGTTTCGCAAGTAGATTAAAATCAATGCACCGGCTGTTAAAAAAAACAAGAAACAACATATTGCAGGTTATTTTGTATGTAAGTGCCTGTTTCCTAACTGAATACATGTCCTCCTCCACTTTTCAACACCCCACCTCTTTTTTACCACTGTTATGACAGATGCCATGCTGCTGGTGGCGCAGAGGCTGGAGGGACCTTTCAACATTGAATCCGTCATGGAGCCCATTGATGTCAAGATTTCCGAGGCCATCATGAATATGCAAGAAAACAGTGCCCAGGTCTCCTACAGGGTATGTCACTTAGGTTTATTCCCCCCGGAGAACAAAAGTAACACCTCCGACAGATTGTGGAAGTCCAACTCCTGACATGCTGAAGAGTGAGGAAGTGGGCTGTAAGCCACGCTGAGCTGTGTCTTAGGTGTGCAGTCCAACACGTTCTAATTATGTCCAAGTTTAGGTCTTGTATTTGAATTATATGTTTCAGTTTGGTCAGAAAACCCGAGTTCAACTAACAGTACTTAATGTGTTTCCTGTGTTTTACTGCATTTTTCTGTGCCCACAAAATGGGAGTCAGGAAGAAAAAAAAATGTAGGTGGTCGTGAAGACATTTTTTTTCTTCTGCCCACACACTTTTGGATGCCAGTTTTCATTCAAAGTTAAATGCTCTGTTGGCTTTCCCATGCAACAGATGCAGTTTATGTTTATGGTTTAAGTATATGTGGTGTTTTCCCCAAAGGCCTGTAAAAACTAAACTCTGTCATCTTAAATAGCACTGGTCACAGCTCCTAGTCGAGTCACCTATCAACGTGGTTACCTCAACTTGACGTAGAGCCCTGTCAGGCTGGTAACGCGGGGGCGACTGCTTCACAGGACCTTAACAAAACAGCATGTTTCCCCCCCTATTTTTCCGCATCCAAAGCACTTTAGGCCTCTGACAATTGGGTGCCCGTGTTTTTGTAATTGCAGGTTTTTCAAGGTTGTGGCCAGCCGAAGCCCGCAGGAATGACTAGGTCTACCCGTGGTGTTTCGGATGTGTTCAACGCCCGCTTCAGGCCGTACAGCCCAGAGGAGCGGCCTACCACTGCAGCTGGCACAAGCCTAGACAGACTGGTAAGGAGACAGAGCCCATGCTGCTATTTTCAGGCAAGACACCGCTTCAGTGTAAACATCATTTGTCTTTCTGACTTGACACTGTTGATTAAAGCTGGTGATTTTCCGTCGTAAGCCCCTGGAGCCGGAAATTAATTCTTTGTACCTGTCCTCCATTCAGGCCCCTCTATTGATTTGTGTTTGTTAACGAATCAACAACCTTACCCCAAGAGGGCAGTGGAAGGGTGCGGTGCGCTGCATTCAGTGCCCGTCTCATCTCTGTGTACTCGGACAACAGAAGAGAAGGGGATGAAAGCGGATAGATGGATAGATGGATAGATTTTGCGTGGCTGACCATATCAATTGTTTGCTGTAAAGCGCGCCTTTATTTTCTATCAGATTAGTTGTATGTTTGCTGGATTGGATCTTGATACATGGATTTTCATCTCAAACAACCTTGAAGCCTGAAATGCTGCCTCAGGGGTAAAGGTTAACGTGGAGCTGACAGCCCAATTCAGGTGAGAGACAGTTCTCATCATGGATTACCTCTGCAGCCACGGTGCCCTTCCTTTCTCCCCCATAGCCCCTTTCAAAAGGAATCCCTTCAAGCCACGTCTCAGTTATGTTGGTAGTTAGAGCTACTTTTATCAGGAACCCTCGTAAAATATTTTCCATTATTGACCCTTGAAAAGTACCAGATGTATTAAATCAGTGTAGCGGAATGGCCGTCTCTCCCACAGTGCTTCAAACACACTTAATCAAATGTCGACGCACCATCTTGCAGGTTAATAACATGTTATCTATTTAATGAATACATAATTAGCAAACCAGCCGCTTTGTTTCCATCTGGCTCCTGGAGTTATTTGTGTTTTTTTTTTCAATACTAATTATGTTTTTACACAACCTAATTCATTCTCCACATATTTTTGATGTTTTATATAGAGACCTTGCCTTTGTAGCTCTGTATGTCCATCAACGATTTCTTCCACCTACACTGAATTAATTAAGGCTTTCTGTTTCCCTGCCTCTATGCTGCAAACCAGAGGATTGTTTGGAATGCGATGCAACACAGTGTAAGGTTCATAATTTTATACTCATTTCAGTCGTTTTTTTTGTCTCGTGCTGTTTTATGTATCATGACTGGAAGTTAAAAAATGGGAAAAAAAACAAGCCTCGTGACCTGTTACTCCCAGCGGTAAGTGTCAGTTATAGTCAAATTATCATCTCTCACGGGATTCAGTGTCACACACTGTCTTTGAATTTGCCATGAAGGAGCATTTTCCATTAATTTATCCGGGGCTCTCAAGCGGGAACTGTCCAGAGGTTGATAATGGCCACTGTGGTGTATTATGGCATCAGAGTATCAGCTGTTAAACACCGTAAGTCAAGCTGCAAACTCCGGGAGGGATAATTGAACAGGTGCCACGGTGTCCTTGGCTAGTGAGAATTTCTCTCTGGAGATCGAGCGTGAACCTTGGTCGACCACTATATCTATTCCATTCGCATTCCAGTCTCAGACCCTCATTGCCATATAGCTAATAGAGTCAGCTCCTCGAGGAAGCCAACCAATCGACATGTGACCTGCGCCGTCAGAGCAGGCAGAGGGGAGAGCCGTGAAGAGCCGGTGTGGGAGTGATACAAACAGCATCTGCGCTAATACAGCGATGTGGGGGCTCCAGACTACTCAGGAATAACTGGGCAATTAGCCTGCTCGGAGAGTCCTGCAAAATGGAGGTCGGTGACAGGGGCTTATTTTCGACTTTCCATAACTGCACTACTCTGTGTACCGGAGTAGGATATACCATTATAAACATGTCCCAGAGGAATCCAAGCTGGTGTTGCCACAGGAAGCTGCAAATTGTGTCTTTTATGTCTGTTTATGTGTTTAGAATTTTTTTTTTTTTAAATGAAGAGGAATAACTTTTAAATTTTCAGAGTTTAAATGTTTCAAGATAGTAGCAAGAAAATGCATATTAAGCTTCACTAACATTAAAGCATCAAACACTAACTTTTTTTGGTCACTTGAAACCATCCGTAAATCTTCACTGACATTTAAAGTAGTATAACTTATAATACTTTACTTAACCTCGTTTCACTTTTTTGTTAGCAACAAAATGCTTCACAATGTCCACCAGCTCTTTGTCTTCCATATCAGGAAGTGTTCGCTGGCGTTATCAGAGCTTTTTACTGAGAAGAGCTGTCTACTGCAGCCAAGAAAAAATGACACTATGAAGTTGGTGAGAGTGAACAGAAAAGAGTTAGATGAAAGATGCTCTGAGGGGAACTGCAGAGTCAGGTGATTAATCCCTTGTGGTTCATCACTCTGAGAACACCTTGCGCATTGTTAACACTTCATATTGTTAATATGAAAGTGTTGATTACAGTTGTAATAGATATACTGATATATTAAATTAATGTGTGTGTGTATATATAAACAACAGCGATGTTGTCCTTGTTTGCTGTACCTCTGGATGTTATTTCTGATAATGAGCTGTCAAAAGATGTGTTGGATACTGAAAATATTACAACTAAAGCAGCACAACACCTGTAAATCTGAGACAGTTAACGTTACAGAGTTTGGACTTCATGATGAAATAATAAGCACAGGAGTGTACTGGTGGTTGTGCGGTTAATTGCGTTATTAATGACAATGTTAGTTAGATTTCAGCTGTGAACTTTTTTACAATATCATCGTCTCCTCTTCTTACGTCTCTGTTTCAACCAAAGAAGGTAATAATACAGTCATATAACACAAAGTAATTTTTTTTATCAATTCACTTAAAGACTTGCTGAGAGGTCATGATAACTGGAGAAGCTCATCATTCACAGTAGAAGATAAAGTGTGGGGCAATATATTCTTAATTTTTCAAGATAACATGAGAAAACAGGCTTTCGCCCTTTTTCATTATCTCCTAAGTCCTTTAGGGTCCCATCTAGGTTTTATTTTAACAATTATCCTGCATTCTTCACTTTAACTTGTACCTTGGCTTCTGGTGAGTCTCAGGAAAGGAAGGAGGGGAAAGCAGGGCTTGGTGCAGACTGTGTTCAGTCCGGGAAAAGAGCTGCTGACAGAGACTGCAGGGATTCTTGGTTGTCTGGGTTATTGAAGGGCCCTTTGAGCAGCTCCTGAACACGTCTTCTGTGGCAGAGGTCACATGTCAAGTCAAGAAGCTCTTTTGTGGCAAGGTGCCTGGTGTGGATGAGCTTCCCCCTTGAGATGCTGAAAAATCTGGACATTGTTGGGCATTAATGGCTGATATGCCTCTTCATTGGTTGGAGACAGTAACTGTAGAATAACAGACAGGTTTTTTCTTTTTAGATCCAATGTGAAATCACACAACCCATCCCTTATGGAACGTCTACTCTAGGCTACTGGAAAGGATCAATTGTTGAACCCCAGATTCAAAGGGAGCAATATACGGATTCTGTCCTGATTGTGTAACAGTTCTTTTCCCTCAATGGGGTGTTAGAGGATCATGGGAGTCTCATCATCCAGTCTACAAGTGTTTTGTAGACTTGGAGAAGGTGTAAACCATGTCCCCCTGGGGGCCCTGTGGTGGGTAGTGTAGGAGTACAGGGTCCCAGGTGGTAGTGGAGAGGGAAGAAGGCACTGATCCATTCAGTTTACTAGTCAATCCACATTCAGACCCTCACCTTTGATCATGAGCTTTGGGCGACCAAGAGAATGAGATCATTGGCTGTCAAAGTGAGCTTTCTCTCCAGCCTGGATAGGGTGAGCAGTTCGGACATTCTTTTGCGTCAAAAGTTGATGTGGTTGGGCCATCTGATGAGAATGTGCCCTAGACTACTTTCATTGGAGATTTCCCGGGCACTGGAGTAGACCCAGGATTCCCCGGAGGGACCCAGTCTGGCCTGTGAATTCTTCATCATCCTCCAGGAGGAGCGATAAAGTGTAGCTGGGGAGAGCGATATCTGAAACACCTCATTTAACCTGCTGTTACCATGACCCAACTTTGGACAAGTGGAATAAATCAATGGTGTGATACGATTATGTGTTTAATAAGTCTTTCCTCTCATAATTAAAAAACTGATTGAGTGCTTATGTAGTTTGTGATTATACACTAAATTAAACAGTGGCACAGTTATTAGTCAGCATGTATTATTTTCGAATTATAACACCGAACTATGTTGGTTGAGGTCATGCGTTTTAGATGTCACACGTGTTTGCTTTGTCCTGCTGCAGCCTACCTCAAGCTGTCAAACCTCTAACAGTATAACGTTGGCAGTTAACACACATAAGCATGCAAAGGCGTGGTAAGGTCATACATCAAACTGCCATGAAAATGCATAGCTGCCCTAGTTATAACCTTAAATTTCAAACTTGTGAAAAATTAAATGAATTTCCATTGAGGGGTTGCAGCAGCCGCCACACTGGCAGGGAGTGCAATTCTCGATCTTGCAGAATATAGATGTGTCAGAACCCACTGCTGAGGCTGCTCGATCACATGAGATGAACTAGTCAAAGGAAATTTCCACAATGTCACGCATGTGGAGAAAAACATCGCAAAAAGACGGAGTACCTATAAAGTAATCATCTAAAAAAAGAATCATTTATTTTAGGTCTTTACTTTTGCTGGACCCAGTGAAGGAGGGACAAGCAGTAAATGGTCCGGCCCGCCAGGAGTCTAATGCATTCATTGTCTCTGTAAGTTATGTCGAACTCAGAGGTCATTCAGACTGCAGGCCCACCCACTTGTGTTTCTGAAGCAGTTTTACTTTGGGGCACCTCGGGTGTTTAATCGATAAGAGCAAATTAAAGTGTTTCAGCAAATGCACTTAAATAGCCTAAGGTGATAATGCATAAAATATAAGCGTATTTGATCTAACATTCCGTATGCATTTAAAGTGGCGGAAAATACATGAAGTTTAATATGATTCAAAGAGTAGCAATGTGGTTCTGACAATATCTTACCAAAGTTTAGTGTCTTGTAATAATATTATTATACAAAATGTGAAACTACTGAGCACTGGTGTTGGTGCAGCTCTCTGGTATTAGCCCGGTTCTCCCTGTGCCGATGTGGGTTTTCTCTGGGTACTCCGGCTTCTTCCCACAGTCCAAAGACATGCAGCTTATATTCATTACAGACTCTCAACTGCTCGAGGTGTGAATATGAGCGTGAATGGTAATTTGTCAGCCCGGTGATGGACTGGAGACCTGCCCATGATGCACCCCGCCTCTCGCCTAATGTCAGTTGCGATTGGCTCCAGCCTCCCCATGACCCCTAGAGTATGATAGCATAGTTAATGAATGGATAGATGGATGCACACTCGTCCTGTCTTCTTGTAGCCATCACTGATGTGTGGCACTGCTTTTAGGTATTCAAGTATATTCAATAAGAAAGCACAACTAATAACGTCAAGATTAATACAACAGGCAGGAACATGCTTATCTTATGTCCCAATATGTTTGAGTCCTGCACAGAAGTATCTCTTTAAGCTGCTCAATGAAAACATCGACATATACTGTATATATATATGTTATTCTGAGTATAAGGGATATTCAAACTTCAATACTAGTTAGACATTTTTTTCACCACTCAAAATTAAATTACATATCTTAGAATAAAATAAATCAGGAAACCAAGATGAAGAAGGCCTTTGAGAAGAAGATGGTAAAAATATGAGGGGGCTGGCAAGCAAATGTCGAAGCAGCGGGTGGAGGATCCGATGCAGAGGCTTTGCAGGCCATTTGCTCCACAGGGCACAGAGGACCCTGGCAATCAAGGGACTGCACAACAGGAGAGCCTTTAAGAAAATCACTGGTGCTGCAGAGAAGGCATCAAGATGGCTGTGTATCAAGCAGGGCGATCCCTGAGCTACACGAGTGACACAAGCGGCGGGCTGACCGCCACCGGCTGGGTCGCCTGGGCGAGGGCGTCTCACCCAGAACACCTGAAGACCCGGGGTTACATCATCCATATTTCACCAGGCCCTTTCACCTTTCAGGATCCACCATTAGGGCCGAGTTTAGATAAGGATACTTGCTGTTATTTGTTTGACACATGAGCAGCTGAGTCGTGGCAGTAGCCATCACGTATATTTCCGCAAACTTCCCCTCGCTGTGGTTCCTCAGAGCGGAGATGAGACAGGTGTTCTGGGGGAGGAAACCACTCGATTGTGGTAACTGATTTATGAACAGCAATTAATTAGCCACCGTTATTCATGAATCTGCCTCTCCCCTTCAATATGGCAACACTGCAGCGCCTCAATAGTTTGCTGGTAATGTTTTTTACGAAAAAGGTTCTCGGATGTCGAACAGATACTTTGTTCAATATTTTGCAGATAGAGATGCGTGTCTGCAGCCGTTGTGACCGGGAAGGATTAATCAGAGGTTTTCATTTTTCCTTTCTTTGTCCAGCACGAACAAAAACGCAGGTTCTGACCAGTCACAGCTCACTGGAGGCTTAGGGAGAAATATATAAAAAATATAGTAACAGAGTGAGTTTAGTTTGACCTGAAACTCAGTTTGTCTTAATTGAAACGGCTCCTTGTTATTTAGGTTTCATACCTGTGTTCTGTACATTAGGAGTATTTGTAAAGGTGCCTGTCGTATCTTGCCGCTGCCTCATTTTCACCACTAATGTGACATTATTTATGCGTTAATCCTTTAGTAGGGACATGACTGGGTCCCCCGTGAGAGCACATCTTTGTTGTCCCACACACTGTCCTCGTTTCCATTCTGACATGGCATAATTACCCATGACAGTGACACTGCTTCGCCTTGTGAAAGTTGACAATAGTTAAAAGTGTCCTTTGATAAGAACTCCTTGCCTCTGCGAAAGGGAAAGGTAAGGGAGTGCATTCATTTCTTCTGTTGCCTATAGAGGAGCCTGGAGGAGCGGGCCCACCTCCAGCTCAATGAGCCATGACTGTTTAATTGCCTGACATTCTGTCAGAGCGCACACACCCTCAAAGCTCCGAGAGAAATGGAGATTTCAAAGTCCAAAGCGGGGATAAAGGCACAACAGACTGTCAGGCTTAGAGGCACATTAAAGATAAGAGGTGCTGCTTTTAATTTGACACTTGTAACAAGTTTTCTGTGGTTCAATTTAGAGCAGTTTTATTGGTCTTCTTTGTCGCCCCTGTGTAATACACGGTTCATATTTTATCGGTATGGCACTAGAAACAATGAGAGCCAAACACAAACAAGATCAGACTGTAGAAGGCGACTGTAGGGAGCAATATTTGACAGATTGCAATCCTCTGATCCGTGGCTTTGTGTTTTTGTAAATAGTATTGGACCTTCCTCCGCAGCTTTTAGAAGATACAGAATTGAAATTCAATGAGATGTGTCCGATAAGGTATTTGTAGTTAAATCTTTAAGACATCATTATAGACTTCAAACATGCACACAAACCGAATAGATGAGACTAGAGGCAGAATTTGTCCGTTCATATTTGATCGATATGGAAAGCTCTCTTATATGTTTATGCTTACTTATTTCTATTTAATTATTTTGCTGAGAAATATCTTTATTTTCTTTATTTTTCAATAATGATTCTCACTGGTTTTGACCACTTTCAAATTTCACTAAGTCTTCTCGCAACAAGTTCCAAAGAAATGCCCCCAATAATTGAAGCGAAATGATAATACAGTTGAGGTTGTAATTATAAATTGATGGATTGTATTTTGTCGAATTAAATTCTCAGCTCTTTTGTAATATTGATATTTTTGTTTGTCTGTGCACGCAAAACTGATAGAAGATTTAATATTGTGACAAAGAGCATCAAATGGAAAAGCTATAATTATGAAGAAATTACAGCCGCTGTTAATCTGTGCAGACATAATTTACTCCTGACCTTCTCCGTCTCTCCCGCTCTGCCTCGCTCTGCCCGTCTCACCCTGTCAAACTTTACTTCTCTACAGTTGGATAACATTTTTTTTCTAAAACCCAATGTCAATCAATAGTGGCTATACCCAGCAGGCATTTAGGCATACATCCCAAGGTTATAGTCATAAACTTGCCACATTAATTCCTGACTTGTGCTCAGAACAGAAAAAACACTTGTGCAAAACATTGTGGAAAATGTTAATAAAGCAAACTGCTGGACAAACACTCACAGTGGTTTCTAACCTCGGGTCACAAGATAAATATGAGGGATTTACAGGAGGATTAACGAGGTAAACAAAATAGATGTGTTTATTTTGGTGCCTCTTCAGGGCCTCTCATATGTATTTATTCAAATGAAATCATCTGAAAATTTGTTTCAGGAAAGCTTGGAATAATGTTTTGTTTTCTACAAAAAATTCAATTAAATTGGCTCAAATCTTAAAATTGCATCAACTCGTCCCTCAGTAGAATTCTATACATAAAGTACTCTATATCTGTCTATGTGTCTGTGTGTCTGTCTGTCTGTCTGTGTGTCTGTCTGTCTGTCTGTGTGTCTGTCTGTCTGTCTGTCTGTCTGTCTGTCTGTCTGTCTGTCTGTCTGTCTGTCTGTCTGTCTGTGTGTATGTAGCTCGCATCTTGTATCTCAAGAACCGTTCATCTTTATGGCTTCACACGTGGCATGTGAGTTGTTAAGGTCCCTTCAGTGCAGCGTCAAATTTGTTGTGATGTGGACGTGTGATACGTAAATGACATTGACGATGCCGAGAACACGTTCACGACAACAATGGCCACGACAACTGATTCCCCAGTTACTGAGTCGAGTTTCACTGACTTTTGAATTATCAGGTGAACAGCTCTTTGTGCAGCAGCGGTGGTTAAGCTTCAGGGTTCTGTGGACTGCGATCGGTCTTAACTTTCGGCAGCTCAATTACTGCAGGTCTCTTTTACAGTTTTCAGAAAGAAAGCAGCAACCAGCATCACCCCAGAAAACAAACAGCCTATTAGATTCGGTTAGTGACCGGCACTGCACCAGTTTCTTTAACTCAGATTAAAGGTGAGCACAGACAAACTTCCATCCATCAGCAGATGGAGGTAAAAACAACCTTCTAGTGTCAAACTCTGAAGGTTCCATACATGTACATCATTCTGCACAGTGAAGGTCAAACTTCCAAGATCAGGAACACTAAGCAAAATACATTATTTTTAGTCGAAGTGGACTTTATAAAGAAAAACCAAACACCCTCACTCTCACCGTGACATTAGATCAAGTACAATTCATTGTGCGCTGTGTCCTCAGGTCTGATTCATTCTTCATCTTGCTCGTGTCCATCTCAGCAGCTGGAACAGAGTCAAGTTAAAAACAGGCAGTCACTGTTTTTCTCTTGACTTGCCCTCTTGATAAGAAAAGGTGGCAGCCCAGTGGATCAATGCTTAGAATTGCTGCCTCGCAGCAAGAAAGTTTTTTGCGCGAGAATGTTGGTTTTCCTTGTGTTTGTGATTTCTCTTTTTCTCTAGTTCCTCCAGTCTCCAACCACCGTGGCACGCCAGGTCAATACATTTATATTAGGTGCGACTGTGTGATTGTCTGTGTTTGTTAACTTTGTAACAGACCAGTGGTCCGTCAGGCGGGTTTTCTTTGTTTTCAGGAAATACTTGAGCTTCAGGCTTTCATGAGATAGGAGTGAATGTGTGAGGAGAACATACTGTATGTTTGGTATGTGGAGTAAACTGGGATATCACTCGAATTCTCTGCTCGCCTTCATGTTAGGAGGAATTATGTATCCAAACTGTTGGAACACGGACGGCGTGTAACATTAAGTAAAAATAAATACGCCTGCACACAATCTTTTTTGCTCTCATTCTTTGCCGCGCTCGGTCGGAAACACTGGGTAAAACATCCGCGTGTGGTTTGTAAAGTCGGTTGTCAGAGGAGGGGAAAAAAAAGGCACAACCACTCCTTTCCCCAAATCCTGACCCTGGCATTATGTCTGTGCAGTCCAGGAACATGTCAAGCCACTGAAACATTCTTGTTTTGGATACAGCTTAATGGAAGTAAAGTGGGCCTATCCACAGCACCGTCCTCTGGGCTGTTGCAATGTATGCGCCGACTCTTACCCGAGGTATGCAATTATGGAGATTCCACGGATTCTAACATAACTCATACTTCTTCTAAGACCACACAAAAATAAATAGTGTAGAAGTGCACATGTGGCATGAGGCTTCAGGGCATCGTTTGAGGGTAAGCTTAACAATACCCCGGGCTTGAGGTGGATTCATGTTTGACCATTCAAATTAAAGCCTGACAAACTCTAAATATACCTTTTAAATCACACTTTTTCTGCTGCACTTAATGGGTTTAAAGATTTAATATGTAACCATTCTTCATTTTATATGTCTGAAATGACCATGTTGTGTATTTTTGCTGACTTGCGCTTTTAGACTATCAAAAACGATTCCAACAATGTTAAAAGCCCAGAAAAATCCTAGATTTTCTTCAAGCTAACAGGACATTGTATTTCGGTTGCCTTTTAATTGCCTCATATCTGCTTTACCTGTGGTTTAGTCCATCTTTGCTGTAACTTCTGGGGGAAAATGACATGTTTTTCCCTGTTTGTATTGGTCCTTTGAAATGGATCATGATTATTTTCTGCGTTTACCTGAATAGAAATTTGATAAATCACCTCATCTATGAACATGTTTCGTGCCTGAGTCACATCAGGTAGATTTTCTTTTGATTCAGAGACCCCTATCGGCATCGCATACGTTTAACTGAGTAGTTTTGTGTGCAACCCAAAAACTTTATGGATTTACTTGGAAAACAAAAAACGCAGAATCAGAGACGTCTTTTAAAGGTTGAAATCACGATCACTTCCCTTTTCAAATGAACCACCTTTCTAAAAAAAAGGAAGTAACATCCATTTTAAGTATGATATTCTGGTGTGCTAACAAAGCCGTGGCAGGACAACGCATGCAGATGTCCTCCATTTAACAAAGGACTGAAGACACTCGTATATGTGCAGCTGCACTGTTCCTTCCCTCACAGCAGTGGTAGCACTGTATGTTCTGCTTTTTTTTCCCCCAAGCATTGAACATTGTGTCTCAAAAAAACAACATGCTGAGGGTTTGTTGCCTGTGGGAGAAATGAGGGAGCTTGGGTGGAGCTGATACGGGACAGAGACGGATGCCAGGAATTGAGATCCTGTGACTTCCTGTGATTTCTCTCTCTCAAATCTGCGACAGCTTTCTGGAAAAAGAAACCTGCAGCAACAAGGGATTTTATTAGTTTTAACGCACGTGGCACAGGGATTAATGTTCTATGATTTCCCGTTAAATTTGTTTTTAGCATTGCATCAATTCTCAGAAAGAGTCCTGAGCTCAATCAACGTTTTATTTCCCAGCGGAAGATCAGTGTTCAGGTCCAGTGAAAAGCAGTTAGGCTCTTTCAAGCTTTCCATCACACTTGGTCTCTGTCACGATTCGGTGCGTCTACACTAGATAAAGCATTTTCTTGGTAGAACTCTGAAGCCCTCGCTTGCTACTACAATAGATGGCGTCAGGTTAGTTTCATGTTGCCAAAAGGAGCAGGAATAGGATATAAACTACTTTCTGCAGTGTCGTTTGGTCACGTTGCAGTTTTTCCAATGTGGCCTTTTCCTTTGTCGTGTCATGGTAGCGGTGGGGATGACTTCTTGTTCATGTTGGTTGTGTTTTCTGTTGTGTCAGGCATTGTTGTCTACCACAACCTTACAGATAGTCTTTGTCTTCTCAGCAACTCTTTCATTGAAATGCTGCCACACCCATGAGTCCAGGTTTTTTCTATCTCTGTAGCGTCGCCTCCCGCTGGTACCATTTTTAACAAGTGTATGTCTCAGGAGACTGTTTTGTATAATGAAGTGGTGGCTGCACATTCTGAAGTACAAATTATTAAATAGGTGAAAAAGAGAGACAATGGAAGGTTTTTTTTTTTTTTAACTGTTATCATAACGGCAAAAATATAAGTTATCTGATATAACGACACCACATACTGATGATTTTATGATAATTTTACAATGTAATATATTAAATTCCAATACAGTTATCATCCTTACTTAAGAGGAGCTGCTGCATACAGCACTTCTACACTTGTTTATCTAAACAGAACAGTTACAGAGAGATTATACTCTCTGAATACTAATTATAACACGAGACGGCAGCGATCAGTAGTATACCTTCAAGTCCCCAGCCAGAGGAAGCTCCTGCATTATTTATGCTGTTAATAAATGATCAGAATTTAGATTAGTGTTTGGTCTGTCTTCCTCACGTCAGTGCAATTAGTGTATATTTAAAAGAAATGTATAAATAGTATTTATATCAAATCAAAACGTATCATAGCAGACCTGCATAATAGCATTAATCTGTAGCTTTTTATATTATATTATTACTGTTAATGGAGTAGTTAGTGTAACTGACATGCAGACACGTGTTGTGTTTGTGCTGCACAGGAATGTTGAGGGAATGATGAAAGCATGCACTATGTCATGTGCACATCTGCATTTAAAATTCAGATGTGGATAAATGCAGGATTTGATTTGCCTGCAGTTGGCTTGTTGAGGCCAAAAAAACAAGTAGCGGTATTAGATTTTGAAAATGACAATAAGCTTCAGGGTCTTTCAAGTGTCTTTTCACGTTTGTTTTAAACTGAAACAACTCGCTCTCTCTCATTCATCTGTTAGATTCCCGGACAGATGTGTGTTGCTCTGGATGGTGAAGGGTGAGAGGTCACATAGTTCTGCGGTTAAATCAGGAGACTGTCATCTGTATAAGCACGTTACTACGATCCATAGTTTTATTGTGAGATGACTTTGAAAGGTTTGAGGACTTATGATGAGAGCAAAGTAGGAAGTCATGTGACGTGGTGTATCCGTGCTGGGAGGAGATAGGAGGGTGGATGCACTGGTCAACAAAAAGGAGACCGCCGCTTGTTTCCCATGTGAAACTGATAAGTCATCATTGTCCCTCTTTCTCCACGACCATCCCGTAACCTTGACCACATGTTTATTATTGTAACCATGACGACAGATGTCCTCTCAACTTAAGGAGGCGCTTTTTTCGACCCCGAACCGCAAACGTTTCCTAGACCTTACCAAGTAGTTTTGGTGCCTAATCATTACTAAACCGTAAACTTTCCACAACCTCAACCACATGTTTATTATTGTTACCGTGGTCAGGAACTCCCTGGATACACCTGATGTTGGTACTCTCCCAGAGATCATATTATTTGCACCATAACAACAAAGGTCTGATATGCCTGCTGCTATAGTACAGAGACAAGCACCCTACGGTTAGAAGATGGAGGAGTCAAGGCTAGTTTCCTTGAACATGGCAGATACTAATGGTACACAGTTAATTCCCCATTGTAAAATATGCAGTGTCAAAGTTTTTGGACTCTTACAGAGATAATACAACAACAGCAAGAGTAAGATGCCCCCTTAGCCCCCAAGAAAATATAACATTATATATTTTTTAAATCGTCTACAAAATTACTCTCTTGGTGTAAACTATGTAGTGAAAAAGACAGAGGTATTTGGGCTTTTTCCTAATTGGGATGGGACATAATTATTAAGCACCAGTGACTATCTCTGGTGTAACTGGTTCTTAAAAAAAGCACTTTATTGTGTTTCACTATCTGGTGTTGAAGAATTGATAGAGTTTCTTAATGTGCATTTGTAATTTGTGATCACACACTGACACACACAGGCTACAACCACCAAGGCAAAGCGGCTCTCAGTCACTCGCTGTCCACATCTTACAAAGCCTCGCTGCATCACAGGACAGGGACAAGTCCAACGTGCGCTGTAAAGCAATGTGATGCTGGAGAGCGGGGGAGATGAAACCTGTATTTTACCTCACCTGAGTTGGGACACACAGTGATAGAGCATGAATACTGAACACGATGTGAACGGCACCGGGGCAATAATGTCTGTACGGCGTCTGGCACAGAATTGACAGGTTACATTTATGTCAGACAGGCAGTTTATGAAGGGTATCGGGGATTTTTTTTATATTTCAACAAAAATCTGTTGGGTGTAAACCTTCATTGTTGTTCAATAGGAATGGTTTTAGGGTAACAGAGAGTTTTCAGCTGTCAGAGTCTCTGGTTATAAGAGTGAAAAGTCTCATCTATTCAGAGACAGAAACAAACTGTGCATGTAAAATAATGGTTGAGAGAGCCCCCTCTTCATCACACATCCATCAGGGGGTGTGTCAGGAGGCATAATTCAATAATGCATCTGACGAACGTGAAGAGAGACGTAGCTCAGAGAGACACATCTCAATCTAGTATGTTGGCTAAGATAACTCGATATAAATAATATATTTTGTATTACAGCTATAAAGTGCAGCAAAGCTCCATCACCTCCATCACCTTGATCCTATAGTGAAATGAAGACGTCAAGCTAAAAGGTGCAAAACACAGAATACTCCGAATACTTTATCCGCTGTTCACTGTTGTCATTCTCAAGTCAACACTATAATAATGTTATCAAGAAGATGGCCAGAGCAGGAACACTACTGCTGAAGGCTAATTTATGCTGTCTTTACACACAAAAAGAGATTTATCCCTTTCAAATGATGTAGCCTTCCCTGACATCATGTAATTCTGTGCGTCCTTTACATTTCTGTACACGTATCTAACGTTGAGCTGAACTTGAGCCTTAACAGGGTCAAAGGAAGAGAAGTAAATGTAATGCAATTCACTAGTATTAAAAATGTATCAGAGTCATTGATTCTCTGAGACAAATATTTAATGCATGTGTGTGTGTGTAAAACACTTTCAAAACCATTCGCACATTCGGCATCTTTCAACATTGCCAGAGTCTGCACTCCAACATGGTTCAAAGTAAAGTGGAGTCCACTTCACAAAGTGAGTTCTGGGTCATATTTGTCCAATGGGTCTAATAAGTACATTTAAGAATGCTCTCAGGGGTCGGGTTAGGAAAAAACTGTTCTAAAGCAAAAACAAGACGAAGCTATAAATCTACTCAAGTTTCGCTTAAAGCAAAGAGTCATCTCTAAAAGTCGCTCTTTTGACGGTCAGGCGCAAGGATTTACCACAAACTGTCCATTATTTAAAAAATCATTACATGTAATCAGTATATTTTATTCTTTGATGCCGCCAACTGTGGATGAAGTTAAATCAAAAGCAATGAAATTATACACAACTGTGGAATATAGACGCGTAAATCTGTGCTGCAGCATCAGAGAAAGCGTATGGTGAGTACAGTAACACATTGATAATTACAAAGAAAAAGATGTAAGGAATATATAGACAAAATTAGTGCCTGATGATAAATCGTTTTTAAATAATATTTTTTTCCGTGAGTATCTCAAAGCTGCATTCAAGCCTCTTTCATTGTTCTACTGTTTGATAAATATAGGACCTGGGTCTCCGTGGGTTTTGCTCAGTTGTCAGTTCATAAAGTCATAACATGTTTCATCTCCAGTGAAAATAATGTTAAAGCTGCAAATGCTATTCATACTCGACATATGATTTACTATGTACGCTCAACTATGATCCTGCTGTTTGTTGGATGTCCTTTGTTTTGATGATGAATGATGAGAAACGATGGATTTTTACATCCTGTTTCATAAAGTTTTCAACATCAACTTCAACCTTCAACATCAACTCAACATCTTTCATTCAAACCCATGCTTCTTTATTGGGTCATATGTTTTTATTGAATATATGCAAGTAGAACGCAGTAAGCTTTAATTTGTGTTCTGTTATTCTTAAAATCTCTTTTGAATTAACATTAATATGGATACAGACACTCTAGGTAATCAATATTAGATACAGCAGTTTCTCAAAACCTTTTAAATTATTTCCGTGAGATTTTTTTAGGCTCACCCACACAGGCTGCTGAATTTATTTTAACACATTGATCAATATTACAGCAGAAAATTGGAAAAGTCAGCAATGCACTATTAAAGGATTACGTTTTATTTGAAGCTAAGTTTGTTGAATTTACACAACAATATTGAAGCTGCTTCTAATAGCCATTACAGTTGTGAGAAAATTACTCTACTTAATTTGTAACGTCAGTAAACCTCTTCATTCAGAGTTTATGGTACACTCTATAAACGATGGTCCCATTTAAAGTCACAGTTAGTACCGTCCAATGGGTGCAGGTCACAGGTGTAGGTGGGCATGCAGTGTCCTCGAGCTCAGTCTGACCCCCGCTCCTCTAAATATGGTTACTTCATTAAAAACCAAAATGGTGCTGGCTGGTCTTCAAGACTTCAAAACAGCTGTTCACAAACCAGTGGGTTGACTGGAAGCACACATACAGGCCTCCAAGATGTAAAAACCTGCTGATTGGGATTAATCAGGCTCATATTGTGGTCAGATCTCGTTAAAAGGTTAACGCTCATCTACCCTACAAGTATGTATATGTTCTACAGTATGTGGCCAAGATAAAATGACAAGTGTTAACAGGGTTTCAGGAGTTGTAGAAAAAACGAATGATGTGGTTGTATTGTAGCTGCTCTGTGTGTTTTTACGGTGGCCCTGAAGTGCAAAACACAACGACAAATCGGAAAACCCTACAACAAATCACAACCACAACTTATTTGCAGTTGTGTTTCGAATTTTGGGATTAATTATAATTTTATGTCATTTATTGTTAGGTTTTGTGCTTCTGGGCCACCGCAGTTTTTGTAGTTGATACACGTTAATAAACTATAAAGGTTTGTTAAACTGAGGCAAATAAAGATGGAGGAGAGAGAATTTGAACGTGGTGTATTTAAAAATGTATTTTGTAATAGCTCAGGTAAAATGTTTCAGGTTTTCATCCACGATCATCGTGACAATAACCTCAACTAGTTCATTTCATTTCTCGAAGGCGAACAGCAGCCACATCGCTAACACCTCGGCCCTTCCACACGTCGTCCCTTCTTCCTCAGCGACTCACGCCGGTGCCATAAAGGCACTGCTACTTTTCATATCTGTCAATGCATTAATGAGGCACATTGGCCCCATTACACTCTAGGCTGCCTGCCTCTCGGGGGAACGAGGGCAGCAGGGAGAGCCTGGGCCTGCCAATGATTGCTCTGTTCTCCACAGAGCATAGCTTCCCTTTAATCATCTCCCCTTTTCAAACTTCTGCTGTTGTAGCCTCGGGCAAATCACAAGCGCACACTCACCACTGTTTCATCAATATTCTGTCACTTTTTCCTCACAGTGGGATCATTGTGTGATAAATTTTACTCACCATTATAAACCACAGCACCTAAACTTGTAGTTACCATGGGACTGAGGGAAATGGTTTGTGGCCCACTAGGGTCCACTGGATATGACCTACAGTGCTGTACACCGATGGTCTATGTAAATTCAACATCAGCTACACAACATATAGGGATTTATTAAAAGACGTGATCATGCTGCGTGAAATATAGATAGAAACTTTAGTTGTTAGAGGTGTATGAAGAATAATTTTTTTATAGTTAAGATATGTATTTTTTGAGTTTTTCAGTTAGATTTTTCTATTTATTCATTCTTAACAACACCATATCTTTTGGGTTGTAATCTCTTCTATCGACGCCATTTCTGCTATTTTTGGAATCAGTGTTTTCTTTTCTTTCTTTTTTTTTCTTTTTTCAAGATACATAGAGATTCACCGTCACAGTAAATTAACGATTATGAAGACTGTTGAGAAGTTGACAGTAAAGTTACGTCTCCAGGGTGTCACAGAAGTGAACGATTCAACTCAGTATTCAACTTTCTCTCACTGAAGTACGGAATCAAAGATGAATTTGACAACATATTCCGACAGTGTGGCAGCAAATCAAATATAATGCGCTGTGCAATTACATCAACGCACTGTACAGTGTTTTTTACAGGAGCAGTTGAATCTTAAAGTATGTGTAGCATTAATAAGTGATAAATATGTATTCGTTTTTTTTTTTTATTGTTTCTCAGTTTCTGTTCTGCTTTTGAACCCCAAGCTGCAAAATCTAAATCAAAAAAGTAAAATAACCGCAATAAAACTTAACTCGATGTCAAGTATCTATTCCCAGAAAGCAGCGTAATAACAATCTCACAGTGTTGTCACTGACTGCGCTGTCACCGGGAGATGTTAGAAAGATTTATGCGCCGCTCCGGCTGAGGTCTTTGTCGAGATGTCCACAGTAAATCACGCTGTAATATTCTGCAGTGGCAGATTTATGCTGCGACATAATCAGTCGTAATCAAGGGAAACAAGGAGGGTGGCTTCAGCCGAGAGTGTACGAGAGTTCAATGGCCCACAAAGCGGTGCCAAAAATGGCTTTATAATGAACGCATGGCGTGTGGCCCGGCAGCGGAGGACAAAAAACCAGCACTGCAACTGTCCCATCAAACCATGTGCAGTTTGCAAGTGGTTTGTGTGCTGTTTTCTGACCATGATTTGCTTTGGTGTGTCCCCTTCCCGTCTGTGTGTGAGAGCTGCAGCACAAACAGCTGACTGTCTTCCCAGTCTCGTCTATTGTGAAGGCGCAGAGGGGAAACATTTGCTCTCGCCCTTTGTTGATGGATATTGATTGGATGAGAACAGCCCACATCTATATGCACTCTGCTAGTCACCTGCTCTGAGCAACAACTGCCAGTCACCTTTTCAGACAAGGTCAGAGGAGACGTGACAAATTGGAGACAAGTGTCATTCAAAACATTAGCACTGAGGTGATTCACTGGGTTTGCTTATGGCTGGCCAATATAATTTCTAATTTCTTTTATATGCCAGACGGCAGGTCTTGGTTGAGAGAATCTGCTGTTTATGGACAGACCTGAACCAATGAGGAGTGCTTTATGACGTGTTAGACACCGGATTAAGTAGCTGTGTCCGAGGGATCTACACCCGCGGGGCCTCTGCCCCCTGATACTCGACACTGCGGCAGTCAAGCTTTTGGCTACGTTACCGCTCCCACACTTGGACGGGGGAGCGCATTAGTTTTTTAGGACTGGCTCGCTCAACAATATAACTCGGAACGAGAATGTGATGAAGAGGCAGAGTTATTCTTACTGCGGCCTTCCTGCTTGTGAGAAAGTATTTGGTCTGTCCCCAAAGTGGTCACTGGTCAGGGGAGAGACTCACGGCACGGCCAAGGCCTCGGTATGAGCAGGGCTGACTCCCTGACCTCTGTAATTGAGATGCAGGAAGAATACTGCATTCGTATCAAATGAAAAACTATTTTAACGCAGACTGGGGCAGCAGTTGCCAGGGAAAATAAGTTGATCGAGGAGTTGTCTGCTCCTTGTGGTTTGGTGGTAAGACCTGCTGCCGAGTCTATGATTAGCCCCAACATGCACTAATTTAGCAGAGACTTCCACCAGAGGGATAAGAGCAGCGATTACAGGCCCCAGATAGGAGCTTGAAATATGATAATTGTTGTTTTACAGGATCGAGGTGTTTTAACTATCAGAGACAGAATCCCCAATATTTTCTTTTCTGGTTTTTGAGAGAGAAAGGGAGATTCAGCAGCTGACAGAGGAGCCAGGGGGGGGGGGAGACTGAGCGCTGTAGCTCAGCTCTGGCAGCGCTGCAAGCATGATTTGTGTGTTTTTCTCACAGTAAAACTTAGATAGAAAGTCTGGCCACACACACACGATTTCAGTTTGGGGTTTTTTTTATTACTGAAAGGCAGATAGAACGCGGGGGCATCATCCCACAGGCGGATAAGAGCTCAGGCCCCTCACATCACGCTGTTGCCAGGAGAGCGACTGCAGCTTCAAAGCCAGCGACACGTCAGCTTTTGATCTGAGGAATAGGCGTGGGCATCTGCGAACCACTGGTCAAAGTACAGCTTGCTCGCAAAATATCCCGAGCGGAAAGGTGGCACGAACGCAGCTGCCACCCCTGTTAACATGCATGAAGAAGAAAAGAAAAAAATGTCATGACCTGGAGCCGCCTGTGTTTGCCCTCTGCTACGCACGCACACAGAGACATGACGGAGGGTAAACATTGTAAGAAATACTTTGAGTGTCTGCAAACACGCAGGTTTTAAGCCTGCGAGCACCGTCGTAGTCTGGTTAGTTTTTTTGGAGGCATAATTATTCCATGTAAACATACATGTTTGTTCATTCAAATAAGCCTTTTAACAGTGGGTAAACACTGTATTTTTATAGGTGGATTTCATTTGCGGTGAAAACGAGAACAAAGACAAGATTATAACTAAGCCATGTGAGCTGTAATACATCAGAGGCTACTTCACCGTGCTGAATTAATCTTCTGTATTGTGTTTTACCGCCTGCTTCCCCCGTTCCCGACGAGAGATGTGTGGAGGAATTAGGAGCAACTGTCCCCTACAATTCATTTAGATCATGATTCTCAGGATGTTTAAAGTGAAGACGTGGCGAAAGGGTGGAGGAGTCCGGAGATGACTAAGCGTATATATATCACAGAGCACCGAGAGAGACCAGAGGCTTTATTCACAGAGCTCATCCGAGTCCAGTCTGAGATCGCGGGGGTCGGCTGTGGCCATGAAACCTTCACTTTCACTTAGGACTGAGGTAAGGGAGGGAAAGGCCAAAGAGGGAGGAGAGGAGAGGAGGCAGGGAGAGAAAGAAACACAATGAAGTAAAATACGGCTCGTGAGGAGAAGCAGGGAGACGAAGGGCAAAAGAGAAGAGAACATGGCTCAAGGGGAAAAGAGAGAGAAGGCCCAACTTCACCTCATGCTGCAGGTTTCTCTCCCCAAGGCTTCGATTAATAATCTATCTGCCTAAACCCGAGCACCTTTAAAGCCTGTCTGGTGAAACGTCCTGATCGATATTGTCATGCAATCCCATGTAAAATCCAGCAATGTATTGATTCTATACTAACAACTGTTGATCATGCAGCTAAAGCCTGACACAGCTCATTACCTCCGCCATGCAAGGGGGATACGTTTTCCTCTGCGTTTGTTTGTTTGCCGGATTACGCAAAAAACCACCGAGCGGATCAGCACAAGACTTGGTAGACGGGTGTGGTGGGATCAGGAGAGAAGCCATACATTTTGATGCAGCACCTTTTTTTTTTTTACTTTGACAGGGCATTTTTCAACATTTTCCTTGATTTCGCAGAGAATAATTCATGGATCTTGAATGAAAAGAAATCAGACTTGTTTAGGGGACCGATATCTTCGACTTGTGTGCAATTCAAAAACAAAGATCCAAATGAAATATGGATCTATGGTGAATTCAAATGTGCTTTGATATGGGGACTGTTGTGCCTTGGCAGATGTATGCTGGTGCCCTTCTAGTTTTCAAATGCAGCTCCACAAACCCACTGTACATTTCCTGCCCAGCACCAGACATAGTTAGCAGCTAGGTGGAAAACATAGTGGGAAATACAGACAGATACTTTTCTCAAGAGTTGGTGCTGACACAAAATGGAGCTAAAAGTATTGTGTCTAAATTAAGTAGATACATATATATTAGTGTTGACGTACAAGGTGCTTGCTACTGAGTTCAGTTTTAGTTCTTATATGCCGCCGATCAGTATTGAACCTCACTGTTGCCATGTTCTCCTTCACTACTATAAACCTGGCCAACTCATAATAGATTTTTTTGAATGAAGCCCACATACACCACCCTGCTGCTTCAAATACCCATTAGAGCGTTAAATGTGGAATAATTCCCTCGTGAAAAATAGTACCCGACAATTACACAGTTTACTTCTGTTTGTGTCCAGCTGATTCAGGAAACTGTTGAGAAAAATTTGACTATATACTTTGAAGCCATTTGTTAAGATCAACATGTGTTCAGTGTATTTCGGGCAAAGTTTGAGACAAATATATGAAATCTGAATCAACTCCGGTCCCAGTTATCTGCTCATGGACTTCTTGTTCATGGACATTTACCTTAGTTTTTCTTTGTGTTTGGTTGTTTTTTTATTCAGTGTTCTCCGTTTCCTGTTTCTTTTTGAAATGATGGCTCCTGCGTTTGGGTCCTGCTGCTCTCCACAACTTTACATTCACGAACATTTGCAATGTGTTTATTTCCTTAATGTGAATATCTAACGGTACTTTGTCTTTTTTTTATGAATAGATAAAACCACTTATCTATATATCCTACTACCTGGGAGACTGTGAACCTTCATTGCCTCGAATGTGAAGCAGGATATTCTGGTTCTTTCTTGGGCATATGTAAGCACACGTTTTCATTAAAGTGTAAGGCACCATATCTACATTATGCCTTCAAGAAACATAGAATATGGATGATGTGATGCATAAAACAGGGCAGAGAACAACGCCACAGACCCCAGTAGGATGAGCCCCCATCATCACACATGATAGCCTACACAACAATAAACCCTGATGTGACAGAACATTTATAATACAATTACAATATAATACATATCATCAATTACAGAGTAATTTCAGTGCAATTAGATGGAAAGAAAGAAAAAGGGAAATCATTTTTTTATAAAAGGCACATTAAGAAGTGTGAAAAGTTGCATTGAGGGTAATGATCTAATTATATCCAGTGTGAAAACTGTGTGTGTGTGTGTGTGTGTGTGTGTGTGTGTGTGTGTGTGTGTGTGTGTGTGTGTGTGTGTGTGTGTGTGTGTGTGTGTGCGTGCGTGAGAGGGAGAAAGGCTAAGAAAGTGAACAAAGTCTTAATTTATCTGTCAAATTTAAAACATCAGTCCTCGTCAGTGACAGTGTGCAGTGAGAACAAATGCATGTCTGTCTTTTTGAAACCTTGTTTTGTATTGTTTTATATTTTGTTTGTTGGAGTTATTGAATTCCTTTGAATGAAAAAATAATCAGATATTAATGATCATGGTTTCAACATCCAGTGAGTAAATGCTTCTGTCAGCGGCCGTGCATCACAAACTAATAACTCATATGTCATTGGGAATCAGACCGACGACAGAATGACATCATGATGTGAGGTGACGGGGGGGTGCCTCTGATCTTCCTCTTGATTTCTAATGAGAATATCTACATTGTTGTTGATGAAGATCTTTGCTCTGCTCACGTGCCTCTCTGCTTTATTGCTCTTATTCTTGCGTCTTTCATTCGTCTGTTTCCATGGCAAGTCCTCCCTCTCTGTGAGACCACATGAAGACGCCATGATGTGAAAGAAGCATTAATAGCAAAACATAATTGCTTTATATTTGACAAGTTGGTTCTCTCTTTTATTTGCTTTGTGCATTTTCTCTCCAGTTGCTGTCAGCGGCTCTATTTCTCAAAGACGTAGTGCCATCTAGTGTGCGTTGTGGCAGGTTGCATGCTGGGCTGGCTTGTTGCAGTCCTATTATTTATTCATGGGCAATGCAACGAAGTGAGAGGCCGAGTGTGAAAGGGTTTATCCTTTTTCTTTTTTTTTACTCTTGTAAGCATCGGACATTTGAGGTATTAGATTCACAATGTACTTTTATTGTGTTTATTGAGTTTTATGCATCTGACAATACTTGTTTGTTGAGGCTTTTTGGGGTCAATACTGCACATTGAGAAAATAATCTGAGAATGTGATGAAACTGTTTACATATTTTCAACTACATGAAACTGCGCGGCGGCGGCAGCATGTTTAATATAGGTTACAGTATGAAAATGTGAGTTTGTCATTCCAGGTGTAATTCACTCATTCTCACAGGCCCCGTTTTTTTTTTTTTTGCTGGCAGACCCCACGAAAAACTGTGAATCCCTCACTTGATAAACTAAACTTAATGTGTGAGCTTTAGTCAAACATTGCCAGTCAATCTCTCGCATTGAGCGCAGCCCTGACCCTCTGGGCAGTATCAGAGCTGCTGAAGTGCTTTGGCATCAGTGTGACAGGATTAACACATCAAAAGCACTGTCGGGGCCTACAGCAGCGTCACACACTCAGTACAGCACCTTTCATGTTCTGCTCAGGTTCACCACAATTTCACGTAAGCCAACAGCAAGTCAGACGGAAAAAGATAATGGGTCAACCCCGCCGCTATCAGGCTTCCCCCTCAGCTCCAGTGAAATATGTCAAATTCTGTGTGTTTGATGAAAGATTGGAGTTCAACAGGCTCAAGTCGGGAAGCGATATCTGCCTGTGTCACATGGCCGGGATGCAAAGGATCGTTTAGGTCTGACATTCAGGCTGAGAAATCGCTGCTGCTGTACTTTGGTCCCGTACTTTTCTCAATGCAAAGCTTCACAGTCATCACGGAGGGGGGGAATTAAATCCAGTGAAAGTCAGGGGTTAAGATTTCTCAGGGTTAGCTCCCATGATTTAAAAACCTCTTTGATAATATTAGGTAATAAGTGAGAGTGGGGAAATGTTGTAATGAATTTACACATAATTAATTTTACGAGTAAAGAAAATGAAATCTGGTCAATTCAAACCTTTCATATACTTTCTTTCATTGCCTGTAATTGTCTTTCATATGCTTTTACAAGGATAAATGGTAATGAGGAACAGTTGTAAGGGCATCGAGGTTTCAAGCGTAAATAAAGTAAAGTGCGTGTGGGAGGTTTTTATCTAATTTTAAAAGAAAATGCATTGATCGAAAATGTGTGTTATATGTTTTGTAATTTATTGCATCACTCAATAGGAATAACATCTAATTAAATGTGCATCCAATTCATATTTCACTTTTAGACAATATTACAAATATGATCTTAAATCTTAAAATAGTTTCTCTCTGTGCCTGTAGACTTCTTTATACAGTTAGTTTTCTCTTCCTTTTCCCATGTAATGACCCCTGTCTTTGCCTAGGTGGTCGACATAAAAGAGAAGCTGAAGCTGTCCAAGAAATTTTGGTCCAACCTTCCCGAGGCGATGTGCGTGGAGGACAGAGTGACCGCCGGAAATGCCAGCGATGAGGAGTGCTGGAATGGACACGCCAAGGGCAGGTGAGGGCACCGGGGCACCGGGGCTGACGCAGGCTTGAACAAAAGGTTGTTAAGAAGCCCAAAGTCTGTTCAGCCCGCCCGTTGTTAATCAGTCTAATCCTAGAATTAGGGAAACCAGATTATTTACTTTCTCTGTCTTAAACTCAGCCCAGCCAGTGCTTTGCATAACTGTGACTCCTGAACTAAAGAAATGTGATTTGTTCTCTTAAAAAATAGAGCGTTGATCATTTCAGTCCTATTTTGCTTTTAACGCTATTTTGATTTTTTTTGCTGGTGTCATTCTATTGAACTGTTTTTTCATTCTTCCTTAAAATGTGCTACCAGCGTGGTGTTTCTTCAATTAATCTGATTAAATTTTCAAGGCAAATATTTGCCCAAGCAAACGCCTAAAGCCATTAAGTGATGTGAGCTACTTGTATGTGTTTTGTCAACCGTGTGATTCCAAGCCGTTCAGCATTCAAATTCTTAAAATAACCCCTATTACTAATACTTTACCGCTGTTTATTGGTGTTCTATCTGTCAGCTGCTTTAATTTGCTGCGATCAAAAAGACAAATCCCTCGTGGAAATGAAACAGGACCTCTTCAAAGATTTCAGAGGTCTATATTATCCGGAGTGGCTTGGGCTTAGGGAAAACAAATGTTGTTGTGTCAGACGGTTTGTGGAATGCCCTCACGTGACGACGTGCTGCTTATATATCAAACCAGAATGCAGGCAGCTGACATGTTTTCCCTGGAGAAACAGCTCCCAACTATGTCGGAACGTTACCCAAGATGATTAGGTCAAATGTTCATCAGGCCCGAACTGCTTCTCCTCAAAGAGCACTTGTCAAGCAAATGTTTGTGTGTTATCCTCTCTGTCATTGTTCTTCGTAGACGTGAGACTGTCCGATTCAGAGGACTCGTATGATGAGGTTGTGTGGCGTCATACATTTTTACTCACAAACAGCTTCTCTCTTTTCCCTTTCCCAAGCACCTTGTCAAAAAGAAAGTGACGTCACTCTATTTATTGAATTCACTGTCTTTTCAAACTATCAGGTATTTCCCTGAAGTCCAAAAGGACGGACTGACCAACCAGGTGAATAACCCCGAGGTGGCCGTGGACATCACCCGCCCAGACACCTTCATCCGCCAGCAGATCATGGCTCTGAGGGTGATGACCAACAAACTGAAAAACGCCTACAACGGCAATGATATCTACTTTCAAGACTCGAGTAAGTTATTGCCATGCAGACACATGTGACAACGTGCACATTTTTTCTTTCTCTCTTTAGGCAGGAAATGTATTTTTAGTCTCGCCATCCCTGCCCTGCTTGGTCAAGTTAATGCAACAGCTTGTCACTCATGTTGATAAGCTGTCCCTCTGAAACAACACCTAACCTTGACACAGCGGTAATTAGCACAAAAGTCACGAGAAAAACAAGGCCATCTGCAAGTCAAAACAACACACAATGGAAATAGCCCCACTCTTGCTTTAATATGCTGTATTCTCTTTAAATACACTTTAAAAGAACCCACCACATTAACCCACATTAAAAAAGGTTTGGTTCAAATGTCAAATTGGGATTCACAGAAATTAGTGTCTCATGGAGACGGGGGCTGGTATTGTGAGTTGTATTTTTTATAATACACTGATTTGATATCACCACATACAGCCCCATTATGAAACCACATTTAAAAGGTCTGGATCTACACCAAATTGCACACAGTCATTAATATCTGTCCCGTAAACATGTCAGATTCTTTTCAACTCGAGATCCATGAATTATTCTCTGAGAAATCCAGGAAAATGTTACAAAACACCCAATTTCACAATGTTAAAGATGGTGAATCCTGGATCTGCCCCCTGATCTGGATTCAGCCTTTAAATGGGTTCTTCCCTGATCCATATCACACCATTTAAATTCGTAGTAATTCGTAGAGTAGTAGACAATAAAAACGCAGACAAAAACATAAGGGTGGAGGGAACAATGCTGATGACAGAAGTGAGAATGTGCCAAAGAGATTGATACTAAATAACTAACTCAATAGATTTATTGACATAAAAGATATAATCATTTGAGCCACTCTTAATATTAATATGAAACACATTATTGTAGCTTTGCTCCTACTCTGAGATACATGAGTGCTGTAGCTTTGAAGTGACCGTTTAGTATTGTTGAGATCTGGTTGAATTATTGACTAATGTTACTTTGCTGTTTCATTGAGGCGTGTCTGGCCTGTGTTTTGTCATGGTGCTGCAGGTGATGAGGGCAGTGGCTCAGGCAGTGGCAGCGGCTGCACAGACGTCTGCCCCACAGACATGGAGGGCGCTGCCACCGAAGCCCCAGTGGTGAAAGCCGACCGGAGCGGGCCCGTGGGTGACTCTGCCCCGCCTCACGCACCCTCTGTAGCCCTGCCAACCATGCTGGCCTTGTCAGCCCTGGCACTCCACCGACAATGGAGATAATGCAGGAGGAATGGGCCAAACATGAACAGCAGGGTCTTTTTTTTTCCTTTTTTTTTTTTTTTTGCATTTTTTTTTGTATTCAGGCAGATTGGAGCTACGGTCAAGCAGACAGTATTCAGGCTGCCAGCCTCGAGGCTAGAGGAGTCTGCTCTGAAAACCAGAGCAGTCACGCATCATGATTTCCCTCTTTCCCAAAGATCATGCAGTGCCATCCTTGGACTTGATTTCATGGCATCACTTCACCATCTAACACCGATGCTGCCCCCCCCCCCAACTCAACAAACTCTGTTACAGAGATTGTAAAAAAAAAAAAGGTGTTTCTTGCACATATGGCAGGTTTTTAGTAGGTAATGTGGAAAAATGTAACACGCACTTTTGATTGTTTTGATTCTTTTAAATGCAAAACCTGTTTGTGTGTTGAAATGTGAATGTGGTTGTTTGCTGCACCTAAAAGAGGCACAATAGGTTTCATACATGTTTAATAAACAACAAAAACAAAGGGTTTATCCAAATGACGTCAAATTCAGGAACATTTGGTTTTCCACCTAAATTTTGAACTGATTCTTTGTTCCACTGTCATTAACTCACGTGCCAATTATGTTTTTTTTGAGAGGAGTCGTGTTTTCATGTTGCTTCCTCCTGTGTTTTGCATTAACCTTGTGACATTTGGCAAGATGTGTAGGTTCAGTTAGTCATGGGTTGATCATGTGCCTGCTCTGATCCATGACACTGTTCAACAGCCGCCTTGTGCTACATCTCACGTTATGTTAAAAGGGAAACAACTACTCATTAGCCTTGTAACAGATTTATCATCTGCAAAATATTCTCATGTTATGCTGGTTTGTCAGGCTCGGCTTCAGGGGTAAGTTATTGTCGCACAGAGAAGGTGCCACCAGTGTGATAGTGATGCATGACACAAGTGGGCAAAACCAATTCTGACCCTTACTAATGTACTTCTTATGATTTGAATGTATTTTTTTTATTAGTAGGGGTTTATGTCGTCTTTAAGTCGCTGTTTACACAGTGTGCGTCCACCTAACCACTGTAAAGAATGAGTGACCTGCATGCACAGCCACTTACACATATCGTTTGTTTTTAAAAGATCTTTAAATAGTGCTTCAAATAATATCATAATGCCTTATAAAGGAAGTCCCACAAAGTAAAAGGAAAGCCATGAAAATCTGATCAATTCAATACAATCTCTGTAATCATTCACAGTAATTTAGGCCTGAACGTTTTGATTTTTAAAATATTTGATAAATACTAGAATTACAAGTATTTGATAAATACTATTGCCAAACCTTATTCTGTTACTGTTGCAACAGGTTGGATAAAGTTATCATTAAACTGTGCATCGTGGCAACAAAACCTTGTCATACAGTTTTAAAAGTCAAGTTGTGAAATCAAACTATTTTAAAAAAAATAGATTATTTTCCACAGTTATGCAAAAGAAGAGGGAATTATTAGGAGAGGAAGCAGCAAACAGCACACAGTGGGCACTAGAAATGCAAAGAAAGGGTCCCTAAATTTATCTGCAAAGCTTGAATGGTTATGTCTGCAGCACAGACAGGCTTGAAGCCGACCACAGTCACCTGTGAAATGAGAATATGTGGAGACCGGACAGGGCTGAATGCTCCGCTGAAGCTCCTCAGTAGAGCGTACTTACAGAGAATGTGAGAGGCCTGGCACTGCTGAGGGGGGCGGACAAAACCAGCCTGTATGTACGTCCACTGTTCTCTGAGAGCCCGTCAGCTCCATCACCGGCGGGCCAGCTAAGCTTACATATCCTGCCTACATAGCCCTTGTTATAGCCTCCGCAGTATAGCCATGAATATTTGTCAAGCTTTTATTTTTGTTGCATTTACGTCAGCATTTGCATCCACATTGCAGGAAACAAAAAATACGGAGAAAATGTGTGAAATATGTCATTTGAAAGGACTCTTTGGTATGAACTTTGAACGTACAGGAGGCCCTTTTTATGTTTTGTATCATTGAACTTTTAATGGTAATATTTTTGCAATAAAAACGTTGAAAATGGTTGTCTGGTCAGACAAATGATCTGAAAAATAGAATTAGCAGGAAAACGCTACGAGTCAGCATTTTTTTTACCAATGATGCGTTGCAGGATGAATTCAAGTCATGACGACGTTAAAGTTTGTTTGGAGTTTGAACATAATTTCAAACTGAGGGGACGAGGAGCTAGATGAACAAATATGCCTTACTGTTTTTCAGTGCAATTAAGATGAATGCATTTGTGTTTTGTTACTGTTCTTGAGAATAAATATTTATTAAAAACATTCCAATAGATTTTTATTTGTGGCGAGGGTTTAAAAAAAGCACATATACAAATTCTTTACATTTTGCTACGTCGGCTGAAAAGATTGTACTCAATTACCAGTTCAGGTACATGTTTATTTTTGATTGGTTTCATTTGAAATGTGCAGCAAGTCAATAATAATTTTTCAGTGGATCGTACAATTCACATTATTATTGTTTGAAATTAGCCTTAATATCTACAAAGTACAAGAAGCACTCATTTAAAAATGATTAATATTTATGTCTTGCTTCAGTGCTGGGGTTGTGCAGAACATTGCAGAGTGGCTGCTCCATCTCTCCGGCAGCAGGTGAAATCTAGGCTTCGTCTGTGTACTTCCTATTCGTGAAGTCTGCTTTTATTAAAGGTTCAAAGCCTCTGTTTCTCCGCTGACGCAGGTAGAGCACGAAGATAAGGAGAAGCGCCAGGAGACCGATGAAGACTCCCCCAAGAGTGGAGCCCAGCACGAACGCAGTCGCTCCGCTGTCTGCGTCTGTGAACATGAAGCACGTGGAGATTAACATGGAAACCTCGTTTTTTTACTGCAGGAAATAAAACATGTAAATATCATTTGCGTTATTAAAGCTGGATGTTTAAAAGTGTAGCGCCACATAACAGAGAGAGATGTGATTGATTTAATGTCTGTGAACCAGTGTCTGTGATTTAAAAACTAAATTGAAGCAGAATTCTGTGGTTTGCAACAAAAATATCCAATTAGTCCATTTAAAGACTGAACTGCACAACAACAGAGGGGTAGTGACATAAGCATGTGTTTGCTCTTAAGCAAAACCAGGATGATTACAGTATTTATCAGTGCTCTACACTGTTGGACAACTACAGGCTGGCAGCAGTACGTCTGAATATTAGGGGGTTTGAGAGTTAGGTCATAATATTACAAAAATGTAGTCGTAATATAAGAAGAATAAAGTCTTAATATTATGAGAATGAAGTCACGTAGTAATTTTAGGCTGCCGCTCGTGATAGAGGAGTTTCAGAGTTTTTAATTATCTCAAAGCATTTTGACTCTTTTCTGCTTAAATTACGACTTAATTCTTGTAATGTTATGACTTCATCCTCATTAAATTATGACTTAATTCTAGTAACATTGTGTCAAAAATGTTGTTTCTCTTCATAATGGCCCAAAAACTTGAATAGAAAGAGAGATGCTTTAATCTGAGGTCAGAAGGAAGTTAAATAGTGGACAGAGCCAGATTAGCTAAGATAACTGACAAGCTGTAGCATGAGAGTGGTATCAATTTTCTCATCTAACTCTCAACAATAATATAAAAATGTTCAGAATTCCCCAAAATGTCAAGCTGTTCCTTCAAACCCGTCCTTTTAACTCTTGCTCACCGAGGGCGATGGCGTAGGAATATCCCAGCTGTTCAGATGTGACGTAGATCTCCTCGTTGGTGATTGGAGGGAAGAAGGGAACCATGTTGTAGTCTCGGTTGTGACCGATGGGCGCCATCTCGTCCGGGTAGGTGGAGTTAGTCGGAGCAATCCTCCGCATCCACTCGTCGAAAATGGCATCGGTGAAAGTGTGGAGCACCTGCGAGGTCAAATAAACACCACAGGGTTATTTTTAACAGTAACAACAACTCCACTGTGTCATGTCACCGTAAAACCATTAAATGTCCAGTGTGTAAGATTTAGGTGAAAGGGATTTATTGGCAAAAATTGAATATAAAATATTCCTAGTGATATTTTCACTTGTTTGTGATCATTTAAATTGTATGAATTTAGTTTTCTTTACCCTAGAATGAGCCCTTCATATTTAAATACTCTATATTTACATCAGGAGCGGGTCCTCTCTACAGAGGCCGCCATGTTTTTTACAGTAGCCCAGACTGGACGGAAGGGGAGGGGTATTCAGCTGCAACATGTAACTTCACCACTAGATATCACTAAATTCTACACACTGAACCTTTAAGGCAGAGTCTGACCAGAAAGATGGGGTCGTTGGCTGCGGAGTGGGACAGAGAGCTGGTTCCATTGAGCAGGGAGTGGACGAGGTTGTGAAGGTTGTTGACCGAGTCGTCCAGTTCTCCGTCGGGTTTTTCGTACCCTTCAAGTGCATTTCTGTGGGTTGCAAGGCGCAGTGTGTCGTCAGGGCGAAGTAGCAGGTATGAATTTTAAAACGATCATTGATGCCCAACAGCGGAATTATACCTGAAACTAAAGGAGGAGTTGGTGAAATACGGAGGGCTGTCGAAGTCTCTGATTCCAAGGCAGCTTCTGACGTCATTCATCGTGGGCAGAGACATGTTGCTTTGCTCCATGATGCCTCTCTGAATGAAGCCCTCGCTGGTGCCGTTACACAGAGTCACCAGGCGATTGTAGTCATCCAGACTTCAACGGGAAAACAATTGAAACATTAAAATGCTTGACGATATAAAAACATACTTATTAACATTTATTTCACTATAATCTTAGCAACAGTTCTGGCGTTCTTTCTTTTGTGACTGTGGTATTTTGTGCTGACCTGTCGCACACCACCCCCCACTTAGAGAATCTGGACTGGTTGCTGATGAGAGAGGGGTTGTCTGGGTGTCGGCCGCCGAGCAGCGAGTCGGTGCACACGTCACAGTCATTCTGCCCTGTGGCAAAGTTCCAGTAAGGGATCGCAAAGTTCTCATTGCCCGTCAGCCTCTGCAAGGAACAGACACATGATCATTTACATTATCAGATGATCCTTGTGCGAACTCTCCTGTTTTTTCTATTTCCTGTGTATGCGGTCTGTCATCTATCATTCCCTCTTTTTCAAAGATTTTTAGATATAGATAAATAATCATCAAATAGTAAGCATTTAAAAAACGTTTCATCCTCATTTCTTTTTTCTTGAAAAGGAAATAGAATTTCTTTAGGCAGGCATCTGTTGCTTAAGGCAGTAATTCACTTAATAAGTTTAGTGAGGCAGTCTCTGTGATGTATTTGTGTCTGTGACACATTAATAATAATAGATATGCTGCACAGTAAAGTCATTTTTTTAGAGCTTTAACGTATTTTTACATGCTTTTTATGTAGCTACCAGCATCATACCTCTTATACATCAGACACTGATTAAACAATACAAAATACAGTGTTTAACAAAAGCCCAATTTAGGATTTAAACTGAAGTGCAAAGTCAAATATTATAATACAAAGAAATAACACAATAAAAATGGGATAAACCCAAAGTGGGGGATTTTATATAAATCTTAAATATACATTTTATACAAAGATCAAAGATGTACTTTACATTCCAAACCAACTGTTTCAATAATCTTTGTCAACCCAAACCTATTTGAGTAAAATAAAACAAATAAAACCGTGTAATAGCCTGTTTTTCTCTGAAGATTTGTCGTACCTGCAGCTCTCTCTCCAAGCTCAGAAGGTGATACCTGTGCCAGGTGATAAACGCTGGACCTTTGTGGGAGAAGTCAATGGCTTTGAATGGGCGACCAGGACCTGCAGGAAGATGAAGTGTTCGATGAGCTCGTCTTTGTGGGATTCAGAGGAAACGAATGACTTATTTAGCCTCGTGTTAAAAAGATAATATTAGAGAAACAGTTCTTTCTTAAATAAATTATGAGACAACAACAAATTTTCTCTTTTTTCAGTTGTTTGTTAACCACACAACAACGTTCATAAATACAAAGTAATAGAATCCATATTTCATTTAGAAGAAGAAATGGGACAATATGTAAAGATTCAACTGTTCAATAAAACATTTAAATGAAATGGTTTTAAATTGTAAGAAAAAATATCAGTTTCTCTACTCGCATCTTTACCTAATTTATATTGCTAATATTCCTGATATTATCATGTTGTTATTTAAAAAATCGAAACGTTTTTTAATCAAGAAATGTGAGCGCGATCATTTACCAAGAAGAGTGTCTCGCACTGAGTAGTAGTGTTGCCACACAAAGAAGTCGTAGATGGAGATGTTGGCAATCTGTGGCTCGGTTCCGTTTGGTCCCAGGAGTCCCAGCCAGTGTTGGGTGGCAATAACATAGTCTGGCTGGATGGTGGTCTTGGCCAGTTCCAGGGCGTTGAGGAACTCCTCCACCTCCTCGGGGGTCAGGTCATGGAGGTTCTTGCGCACCACTGGAGCTTTCCTCTGGTCACAGTTTGGACCAGTCCAGCCAAACTTACACTGGCCACAGTCATGACCTGCAAAGTTACCTGCAAAACAGAAGGGAGTTTCATGTTTTAGATGATCTAGTTCAATCCACTTTTACTCACTGTTTTAGAATCTGGATGAAACTGAAGAGCAACCCACCGGTACATCTGCAGGTCTGGTTGAAGAATTTGGTGGGCCACCTCTCTCTGTCGTCCACATTTCTCAGTCGGTACGGTCCTCCCCAGGGTTTGCTGTCGACTCGGACCGCAGAGCAGCCCCCTCTCCCCGACAGAGAGCCGCACACGTTGGCAGGATCAGAGCCCAGAGCAGGGCAACACTGCTTGGACTGGATCCCCTCCACCGTGCAGCATACTCGTGGAAACTGGGCCTCTGCCGGCTCAGGCCAGAGGAGTAAACAAAGAAAACCAAGACCCAGGACGTTCTTCATATTGCACCTGCTTGTTTCCTCCAGTCGACGGTGACGGATCGGTTTGTAGATCAACTTTGCAGAGAATTCGTTTCCCCAGATGAGCATAGAATCGCACTCGGCTATGGAGTGTGTCTTCGAATTAGACTCAGTGGTACATCGGTGGAAAAACAGCACTTAGACCCAGATCATGTTGTGTTCCAGTTGGTTACATGCACATTAAGAAAGCCTGTAATTTTTGCTCTTGCTTTTGTAGGGCTGGGGGGGATTAAGTCATTAGTCTTGTGATGATCACCTGACAGCCGAGCTGTGAGCTGGACTAAAGAGCTGGCTGCCTGCCTGCGCGCCCTGGAGGGACCACTGGCTTGTTGCATGGCTACTTTGTAGCAAAAGACTAAATTGTGTCACGTCGTAAATTAGAAGCTCCGCAAGCTTCCATTGACCCAAACGTTTCATCCGCTCCTCAGCTGACACCCTCTGCTGCAGAGCGTGTCAGGTGAGGAAAGGACAAAGTAGGACTTGTGGGACTTGACGTCCTAGTTTAAAACATCAACAACTTATCTCTCACACACCGTGATATATTTCAGTGTAAAAAACTAAATGTACATTAAATAACCTCATATACAAAGTGTTCAAACATTAGTTTTAAGAAACTAATTAAAAGATGTTGCTTTGTCTGATATATGAAACAGTGGTTTCATGTACTTAAGAGTTTCCATGTACTTAAAAGTAGTAGTAGTAAAGTATTTGCATCAATTTTAATTAATTTAATGCCGTGTGGTGTGTAGCTGTTCCCTATACCCTAGTAATATTAACTTCTTAACCTATAATACTACATCATAATTAATACTGTGATGATATTTTGTAATGTTAATCTCATTTTGAAATATAACTATAGTAATTCAAATTGTCAAATACATACAGCAAAGTACAATGTTTATCTCTATCTATCATTTAAGTGGAGTAAAGTAGTAGTAAACTGAAATACCACTAGAATTACAAGTATCTCTGTATTTAACTACACAGTGGTACTTTGTTCAATTCTGTCACTACTCTTGATCCAAACTCCTTGATCCAAACTCCTTGATCCAAACTAAAAAGAAAATAAAAATATGAAACTTCCCTTTAAAAGCAGTGAGTTTGAAGAGTCCGAATTCTAGTAACTCCCCGAAGGCAGAAGAACTGATTAACTGATAGTGATGTTACATAACTGATCATATTGTGGCAGAATGACTCTTTCATCACAGACAGTAATAGAGGTTTTCAGGGATTTAGACATGAAGGACACACACGGATTTCGTAGATGGCCTCTGTTGTGTGACTATCTGTGTGCATTTCCTATCAATAATACATGAAGTTCTGTTGATAAAAATGTTTTTAAATTGGAATAAACCCAGAGGAGGCATTGTGTATAAAGGAGAAGTGGGACATGGAAAGTAATAGGGTTCAAATGCATAGATTTTGTGGGTGGATTGACTTCATCCGGCCTATTGGACAAGATTTTACATATGAGATGTGCATAACTCAAATTCTACTATTCCTCCTGTTTTATTTTGTTTTGTTCATAGTTAAGGTTGGTACCAGAAACTGACGCCTATGAAATATGCAAATATGAATGTGTCAGCGTCGCGATCCACAGGCGAACTTAGATAACTATTAAAACTACCAATATATAAATGCAACGTTTTTTTTTGTTGTGAATAATTATATAAAGTAAAACATTTGTAATTGTCTTTGTAAAAACCATTGGGTGCCAATAAAAAGCAAATGAATAAACCAGCTGATTTCTTTCTGTGTCCCTGTTTTATTTTTTGACACTCACACCATATAGAGAAATAAAGGACTGCCCACGCATTCACACTCGAGCATCCATGAGGTTTGCACTTGTGACATAAAAACCCAGATGATCACTTGCTCTTCTGTTTTCCGTCCTCACTTCCCTGTAGAAAGGATACAGTCAGATGCAGACTGTTTCTCAGAAGCAGAAAACTTCAAACCCCATTTTATGTCATGATAATGCCTGGGCTGGTCTGTTCAACCCGCACTCCTGATACATTCCAGAGGCTCGGCATGTGACCACTGACGGTTTAACTATATGAAGTTTTTAAGATTAAAGGGGGGGGGGGCACTCTTTACTCTTTACCTTTTAATGCTTTACAAGTACAGCATTAGGTTACTGACACAAAATCAAGAGTAAATGAAGAGGTATGTTTTCTGTATGGTTCAAAACATCACCTATCAAATGCTACAACACATTTCTGCTTGGTTAATATTGTCTATAAGGGCCAAACTAAACGTCATGTTCAATATCAAGAAATACTTATTTCTGAGGTGATTACGTTTGGAGAAAATTCACAGATTCAAGTCCAATGTATCTTTAAAGAGGTAAAGTACCAGACAAACCTAAGTATGTATCTGGAGCAGACGTAAACACGGCCCTGTGAGAAAATTCACGTGTGACCACCGAGTCTTTTACACAACGGGTCCTGTGTGGTTCACTGCACTCAACAGGATTAGTGAGCAGAATTCCTGGAAGTCAACTGGAATGTCTCTGTAAAAACAATTTCACATTTTATTTCATAAAATGAGTCTGCGGGCGTGTCAAGTGAGAGAGAGATAAATGCAAACCTTCTAATTTCATTGTTGCTCATCGCGGTCATGGCTCGTCATCCGGAAGGAAAATGCGATGTTCTGCGTTGGAAAAGTAACGTAATCCATTTCGAGGCAGTACGGGAACTTAAAACGAATCCGAGGCGAGATAAAAATCAAAAAGCACCAAGAGAAAAAAACAAACTCACTTAAAGACAGATTTAGATGAAAAAGGACACCTTCAAACAGAGTATATGTCTTATTGCGTTACACATATCACCGACTTTTGTCCTTTAACAGTCATGTCTTTGGAGATGTGCTCGATAAGTTCAGTTTTAACTTATTTGCTGCAAATAGTCTTTATTCCAAAGTTTTTTTATTCCAAACAAAACAGAATTAGTAGATAAGTAGATTACTTAACAGTGGATTATGGTGGCAGTTTTAGATTTCGTAATGTACTGAAAATGATGACAGAAGAAAAATCTCAATATCACAGAGCTTGCAGCAAACATAGGTGACTCATCCAACCTAGTTCAGCATCTTTTCACACCGCTGCCAAGTGAACTGAGCCAAGTGCAATATCATTCTAACTGTGGACTATCATCATGTGCAATACCTGACAATTCAGTCTATTAATTTGTTTTTTATATTTATTTATTAGACTGAAATGTGTCCACTTTGTCTGTATGTTATTATCTGCACCACTGAGACACTTCATTTGATTTTACACTGTGTATTGACAATGAAGGCATTGATATTTTTGATTTCTGTTATTTGAACGACCCAGAACTGACGTCTACAACATGTGCAGATGAACAGAATCCATCTTTCCTAAAGAAACACAGGATGGTGCCAGAGAGCCATGCAGAAATAAGCTATTCTGTTTAATGGTATGCAAGACGCTGTCTGTGTGAGCGAAAAATACGTCTTATAATAAGATATTAGAGGTGTTAATAAAAAAAACTAACTGGAAGCTTCTTGTGACCTGTTTCAGAAAATCTGACTCAGAACCAGCTTACTGCCGATATAATTTATTATATATTTCTACTGTCATTACAAAGACGATCATGGAAAGAGACCATGGAAAACTCATATATTGCAGGAGTGAATTTGATTTGCATATCACTTACTCATTATAGAGCTTTCACTATTATTTATTTTCACAATGAGTTTCTGTTCTCAGCTTCAACCTAAGGATGAGCATAATGGTCCCTAATGCATCTTTGAAGTGGGACCGATAGAAATGCTCTTTCAACGCAGATGGAGGCGTAATCTACTTGTTACCATGTACCTGGAGAAATGAATCAATTTCCTTGACAACTTTGCAAATATTGCACTCAACCCCTTTCCCACTTTGCATAAGTTTTATAGGAGTATGTGTTGGCTAAATAATAGGAGGCCTTTTAAAATGTTCAATTCAGACCACTTCAGCTGCATCTGCAGAGAGCACAGCTCTGTGTCCTAGAAACTGGTGAAAACCGACCACTTTAAATGTTTTTCCTGGTTTTGTATTTTACGTTTTTATCAATGGCATGTAATGTGAGGAGCCACTTAACAAATCCTCCAGGGCTTCGGGGCTTTTCTCTCCATATTCATCTATCGGCCCATATACCAATTCTTAAGTATTGCACATATTCTTCAAGACTGAAAGAAAAATGGAGAACAGGTAATGTATTCCTGGTTGTAGATCAGTCAAATACAAATTAAATCCTAATTATAATAATGTTTTATGATTATCACTGTTTTAGATACAAATTAAAAGATCCTATAGTCTAAAAATGTAGAACAGGTCAAATGACCACCTGTACATCATATGTGTGTGACGATTTCATGACATATATTTAACAAATTCATTTACAAAATACACAATAATTGTAATCATTCCAACATTGAGAAATTTTTCGAAATATTTTAAGATGTCCTTTCTTACAGTTCTCAAGAACATGTCCAAATCCACAGCCTTCTCACCACTGAGTATTATTCTATTAGCCAAATGTATTCGCTTATTTATTTGTGTTTATTTGCATTATATCTATTTAAAAATAACGTTTTTGCCTGAATAACCTTGTTATGTAACAGACTTTCTCTGTTCACATTCCCAAACATCACAGTGTAAATCTCCAACAATAGCCACAGATGTGTTTCCAGTGTCTTATTTATATTTTCTCCTGTTTTTCCTGATTAAAATGTAGATGTCATGTAATAGTGTTTCTAGCTCTGGAAGTTTCAAATCATCACGTTTTATCCATTTTGTGCCCATGAAAAACGTGAACAGTGTGCACAAAGGCAAACATGAGCAATGGTTGCTGTTGTGTTTCTCCTTTTTGTTCAGTTTGACAGTATTGAACACGTCTAAGAGAAAGTGCCACCGTGTGAGGGAGCTGCAGTATCCGCAGACAGTAGCAGGGGGCAGTCTTGCTGTTCCTGGTTGGCCGTGGTTCAGCGGGATGACTGGCCTGAACCGTTTGCATTTCCTTCAGGATGCTCCACCAAATATGCCATGAAATAGTGTCGGATTGGACATCTTTGTACTTTAACTGTCACCATTTCGAATCTCAACCATGCCGAGCGGTGACTGACAGTATATACCGTGGACTGGGTGGTATGTGGTCTTGTGAAATGAGCAGCCTGTATGGAGTTTTAATCCTCTTTAAGACTCCTATCCATCTCCAAATTAATATCTAGGGGCCACGTATCCCGCTGCACCAGTTTGTGCTTGTGTAACCCACTTCTCCAGCAAACTGATCAAATTATTCACTGGAAAATAAGATTAATAGGCCTAGTTCTGCTGTAAAACACGCTTCAGGTCAATTATTTGGGAGATTCCGAGGATAAACTCATTACGCTATTTAAAGCCAATTCAAGGACATGCAGCATGAAGAGCTGTGTTGTAGATTAATCGCCACTAAAGGTCAACATGCGTTCAAATTGACGGAGATGCTATCTGTTATCCATCGGTATGAAGTGCAAAGTATATGTCGAACCTATAATGCTCATTACATGCAATTAAATGGGTCGGTCCTAATTACTAATCAGTCTCTTGTACCATTAGAGATGGAAATTAGAAAATACAAAACAGACCCCTGGGCGTCATTTACTCGGAATATATCGCACTCTCCTGTTATACTAGTGTTGGCATTTTGAAAGTGACGACCCACAACTCCGGAGACTTTTAATACTTTAATATTCCGACGGCAGGAGTCTGACTTTTTATCGCTCGAGCTCAAATCTCAGGACACTAACAGAACAATTGTTCGCGAATATAACAGACCAGTGTGATACATTTTTGTTCAGCTGGCTCCCAAGAACAACAAACAAACAACAACAAAAAAACTATACTGTTTATATTGCTATGCCCCAATCAGAATATTGGCTAGACCCTTCAGTGATTCTTTCTTCAGTGATTCCCGCCCACCTCTCTGGCAGCTTACCGATTTACATTTGAGCATAATGCAAGCATTAGAGGAGGCACAAGGCAGCCCTGATAAGTTACAAAGTGCTCCAGGGGTAAACCTCGTAAGAGAGGGTTTGGAGTTATTTACAGCGTTCAAATCCTTCAAAAATTCATGTCTGGAGGATGAGATTGGTTTTGCAGTTGATGCTTTGCACACAAAGCAAACACAATACGCACGGAGGGTGTTTAGCCGTAAATGACCAGATGACATTAATTCTAATTGACTGATCTCATCCCATGCTCAGGACCAGTGTGTGTGATGCTGCTCAGGACACAAGGGTCCTGTCAAGGCACAATGTTTGCTTGTATACACAAAGCCACAAAACAGAAACACACGAGACTGGCTTAGGAAATGAGGCACACAGGCGACTAAAAATGATTTTTAAATGCAATTTAATTTTCAATGAAGCAATACTTAAGTTGTATGGCATTTTGTATTCACAGATATGTTTTGATTGTGCAATGCCCATAATGAGAGTGCTCCAAAATTGCAAAGCCATTACAAAGGAGGTTAAAGGCAATGGAATTCCTCCTTATCACAAATGCTTTCTGTACAGTTGTTCCATTTGAAATGCATTTAATTGCAAATAGAAAAGAAGAGAGAGAAAGCCAACAATGCGAGGGGCTGAAGCATTTTCCTCGTCTGCTTTGAGTGAGCGTATTCAAATCTAAGCGGGCAGACAATGAGGGAAAGGAATCGTGCTCTGAATAGCCTCTCTCTCTCCTTTTCATTCCCAGGCCAATCCACAGCCTTCCTCTTCTCTGCTGTTAGGGGCGGGCTCTCCACTCGCAGCTCAAACTTCCTCGCCACTGTAGAACAACACATCCACCTGATCGCACAGTGGCGGCACACATGTAGGCACCATTCATCATGTACCTGTGAGAGACCTGTGTGGGAGGCCAGGGTCTGTAAATATGACGATCATCAAACACATACTCAAAGTCAGTGTTGTGCTCTCACACAGCTTTTCACCCACTTGTTTGACAAGGATGCAGCTCCTCACTTGAATCGGGCCCTTCCTCGAAAAGCCATGGCCAAGCCTTGACCTGGGGATCCCGCTCCCCAGTCGTTCCACCGAGGGGAGGAGTATCTGGGCATCGTGGGGTACAAAGTGCTTGAAGCCTGCGCCTTTGTTGGGGGCAAGCTGGGGGAGAACACCCCCAACAGATATGCTGACAGTCTCATGGGAGCGCGAGACGAAGTTGAAGCAAGAAAAGTGCACCCTTCAAACTTTCCAGTGCAGTGCTAGGAATTCTATTTCTTCTCAACAAAGATTTATACATATTTATACAAGCCCAAATACTGATAGGAAGGTGGCAGGGGGAAAAAAATCTTGGAATTGCAGAGGTAAACTATATGTAAATGCCATAAAGTAATAGACTTGTAGTGCAAATCACACCATTTTATCTTTAATTTTGCTTTCGTACCCTCCCCACTCCCCCCCATCCTCTTTCCTCTGGCTTAAAGGTGCATCAGAGATATGCATTTAAGCATATTCAGAACACGGGGCGTGAAATTAAATGTGTGGCAGAGTGAGAAAAATATACAGACGCTGGAGATGCCTTAAAAATAGTCATTTATGCAGATGGAGAGGAGTGAAATCATTTGCAATGGGATGACCCTCTCTCCAAGCATTTCTCCCCTCACTGTTCTTCCCTAATCTTGCACTGTATCTTCATTTTTCATTGAACTCGCCAGTTTGCTGCTAAGCAGCCTTGTAGATAAGGCAAAGTGCTAAAAGGAGACGACAGAAGGAGCTCAGTGGGCCCGTTTCTATTGCACTTTCACCCAAGGCAATGGGCAGAATTTAACGGATTCCTTCCAACATATGTTTTTGCCAGATAAGTAAACAGTGTGTGTCGGAAATGAAAAAAAAAAGCATTTGCAATTTAATGACATTACAGCTCCCAGCTTAGCCCGCCGTGCTGCGAGGCGAGGAGCAGAGAAAGGGGAGAGCGGAAGAATGGAACCGGGTGTCATCAATGTTTTTTTTTTCTTTTGCCTTGCAAGAAGCAGCACTGAATTCTTCTTATTCTTTTCAAACCCCTTCCCTTCTCCATCCCTTCCTGCTATTTTGTTCTCTTGCCCATAGTTTCCTCGCCTTTGTCAAAATGAAATTATCTATTATTTTATTCTGAAAAATTGCTATCCCCGTCATTCTACCCTCTCCAACATCTGATTCTCCCAGATTTTCTGGGCTAAAACACATCCACCCCGGCCACGGTGCCCTCACTCTCTCTCTCTTTCTCTTATATTCTCTGCCTCTCTCTCTCCCTCGCCCTCCTCCCTTTCCCTCCTTTGTCTGGCTTCATCAAAGTGCAATAGATGCTTGGCACAATAAAGAGGAGCAAGTCTCCATGTTGTCATAACATTCAGGACCTAATATGAGGACCAGTAGAAGGTGATGAGTTGGAGAGAGAATCACCTCCGAGTCTATAATTCGGCGGCAGCGAGCGATCCATCCATCTTATGTGAAACCCAGTGGTTTTCCTCTTTTCTCCCTGGCGGCTCTCAGGCAGCTGCCTTATTATAGGAGGCTAATTGTGCAGGAAAGCAGATTATGAGAGTGGTAGGATGTACTCCTTGACCATGTACTAATGTGATGACAAGTTTGGGGACCCTCTAAGCAAAAGGCGTCGCACGCCAGGGCACTTTTGGCACTGGCTATAATCTGCCTTTGGTATTAACCCAGCAAACCGGCTTGTTTGAGTATGGATCAATCGCTCGCTCATTATTTTTACAAGAAAGCTTTATATTCAAGGCGCTTTGCTGGTGTTGATCTCTCATTAACCATGCTATGTAAATGCACTGGCAATCCCTGTGTAAGGGATACGTCACCCCAGGGCCCGGGCTTGCAGAAGCATGTTAAGGAAAAGAAGGGGCAGGAAATTTGGGTCAGTCGCCGTCGCCAAAAGTTGAATTTCAGGTTTCGCTCAAAGCCCCCTGCTCAGCTTTTCTCTTTTAATGTGTTTTTGTTTGGTGATGTTGTGTTTTAAATGTCAGCCCCGGAGCTGTCCAGCAATTTAGGAGGCACAAAAAGCCCCGTCTCAGTGTTGCTTCCAAGTGTTCATGTTACCTCTGTTATCGCTGCTGGCTGCAACATTACACACACACACTTCATTCTCCCGTGGTCTTTTATCACCTCTGAGTGTATTGACTGTACAGGTAAAAGGTTAGATAGGGTCAAAACCCAGTGATAATATTACAGGACAAATAGAAGACGCCTGATCCCCCCGCGTCGAGTGGCGATGTTGCGTTATTAGCCCGGCTGCCGCTGAGCTAACGTACTTATCTGAGCAGAAAGGACCTGACATGTGACACCGGCGCTTGAATCTGCATGAATTGAATTAGCTGTCAAGATGCATTGTGCGTCAAATTAAGGGGGGAATATTTCAACTTGTTTACTCATTTCTCACATACATATACAAACATCCGACAATTCATGGCGCTCAGACGTCTCTTTGCCTGACAAGAGCTCACGAGCCACGTGGTACGAGAAAAACAGAGGATGCTGCCATATTTGGCTCCGTCGTGCACGGGCACGGTGAATGACGCAACAGGAAAGTGAGCCTGACAGCAGCAGGCATCGCTTGGCGTTTCTTTTTTTTTTGCGCCCCACATACATAAATCTCTTATTATTGCTCTGTGTTAGCGATGTATATTTTTACACCTGTCTGAACTAATATCAAAGTGCAGGGGGTTTCTTTTAGAGATTCAAGTTCATTTGTGTCTCCTGGAAGAGTTTGTATGGGTTCCATCTCTTTGAGGAGGGGGAGAAAAAAACATGGTGCCATTCCCAGGTTTCATTCCATTTTGAAAAGGACTGTCAAAGGGCACTGTTCCACTTGACCCATTTTAGTTCTCAGACAAACAACTCCAGTGAGCTTGAATTTACATATTGAAAGTTCCAGACTTTGCTGCCACGGATGTGTCATACATGGCAGCAGCAGTAGCACCAGCAGCAGCAGCAGCAGCAGCAGCAGAAGAAGCAGCAGCAGCAGACGACAGTTCAATGTGATGTGCTTCTATTCTTCGTTTGCGCCGCACTTTTAATTGCTAGTGGTAACTAAGACAGCCTGAATAAAAACCATGTCTCTTACATGTGGAATAATTAAGGAAAACATTTAGAGATGAGAAGCTCTCAGTGGCTCAGAGGGAGCACACACAGAGAGAGAGAGAGAGAGAGAGAGAGAGAGAGAGAGAGAGAGAGAGTAAAGGGACAGAGATGTCTCTGTGTCTGCAGGTACTTCAGCGGCTCCTAGCCTTGTAACATTTTTGTTTGCAGCACAGTGAGAGTGAAGGCCAGACTTTTGATTGCTTTCCCCGTCTCACATCTTTTCATAGATCCCCTTTCTTCCTGCACAGAGGCAAACAAAGCGAGAATAAATGCTCTGTTCAAAAGCCATTACCTTCAGTGTAGCCCACATTTGTGGTAACAAAGAAGATGGAAAATTTCCCTCGACACAATATGACTATAGGCAAAGTGCGATGGTGTGGCTAAAGAGTATGGCATGTCTGAAGGACCCCTGCATGTGATATCTCGTGGGACCATTCATAATAGATTTGTTCTGAAGACCTTCACATTGCCTCCCAATTAAGGTATGAAGTCATGCTCCTTCATCAGTATAACTAATGGCACGATTCACGAGGCGGCCATGTTTTCAGATTAAAGACGTGTTGTGCAAGTGTTGGATTTGCTGCTGAATATGATAAGGCGGTCATACGAATTATTGCTTTGCTGTCATCCAGCTACATGCATTCGTGGTTCTTTATGTGTTGTTATTATTAAGGCATCTATATGGTTGTTCCAGTGCATTACACCGTGGCTCGAAAAAAGTGTGTGGGGAAGAAAAAAATAATCTGACAGACATGAGATCAGTGTCAGCTCTACTAGAACAAGCACCTTACACTTTAAAACTCAATAACAGCCATGAGGAAATCACCCCTGTGCCGTTTGGACCGGCGTCCCTTTAGCAGGAAAGTGCGGCGAGCAGAGCGACAAGCCGTCCACCAAATCCCAGTTTCCATCCACCGAACGCATTCTCCAGCACTCCAGCATTTCGGTACACAAAGATTAGTTATGGAGCGACATATCATTTGGCAATGATCTATTTTGCCACTGTTAATTACAACAAGTCTGCAGAAATTTGACTGCTAAAACCCCCGATATCACAATGCGGGGTGTGAATCCCAAATCAAGCTTTGCACGCCGTAATCCTGTTAAAATGTAATAAATAATCCCTGTGAGTTAATGTTGGCAATATTTCATTTTAATAAGTTCTTGTAAAATGGAGGGGAGAGAGGGGGGGAATTGATGGCATTACAGCTCACTCATTTCAAGTGGGGTTGTGAGTGTGCATGAGGAAATCATTCCTTCTCATTAAAGGTGCAATCTCCGAGCCCCCCAGATCTTTGTTGTAATAACTGGGGAAAATAATCTCTTTTATTGATAGGCACATGTAGCAGAGAGTATGCCAACTGACAGGTACTTATCTTTTTGCCTGTGTCCTGTGTTATAGAAAGATATAATTCTTTGTGACTTCTCCCCGGGGCATCAGCTCTTCAACTTCATTATTTCTACTTATGATAGATATATATATATATTTTTTTTTTTCTCCTTGAAAACCTGAGAATTAATACGAGAGCCAGCAATCTCTGCCAGCGGTCATTTGGAAATGGAACAAAAAATGTCATGTCAGTTTAAAGAACATATTTTAAGGCTGCTCACTGGCATTATTCTAATTTATTGATGGATTCATAGAATAATCCGGTGCCTCATGTTTCGGGTTATTAACTTAATGATTTGCAGCTAACAGCTAAAGGATATTTTTTTTTTAAGCAGATCTAAAACATTGCCAAACATTTGATTGTGTCACTGCACAACATATTGACTCAAAAGTTTCCGTATTTATGTTTGTACATAGTGTTCTCATTTTGTATATTTTCCAAACCAGCCTTTGTAACGTCTGAACGTGGCTTGTAAAATAATAATCCCATTGAATAACACTGGATATGAATGTGGAGTTATTAGTGCAATGAGTTCCTTTAGACAGCAGTGGGAGCTTTAGAGTTCCACCGCCTCTCTCTTTGCAAATTCCCTCCTGCCTTTAAACTGACTTGGAACAGACATCCTCAGGTTGGTCTTCAGAACAACTCTCAACACTGTTTCCACTTAGGTGTTCAGAAAGACTTTAAAAAAAAATTCAGAGGCGAAGGTTAAAATCTACCGAAATCTTTGAAATTTGGGAGGTCATGGATATTGGCTTTTTGTTTTCCTTTTTTTCCCCCGCTTAGATGAGTCTGATGAGAAAATGTAACTTCTGTGTTTTGTTGACATTGGCTTTACTTCCTCTTTGTTTGCAGACCCATAAATCCCAATGTCATATGTGCAAGAAAAATAACACTAAAAAAAGCGCAAAAAATCAATTCCCCTTTTTTTCCCTTTAAATATTTTCTTTTCTTCTGACCTTGTGTGTGTGGAGAAGGACTGAAGCGGTAACCCTTCCCTTTAACTGGACTTTTAGAAACAAGGTAATAAACATAAAACACTCTTATTATAGACATATTTTCTGCTTTATATATTTTATGGGTTTATAGAAAGATATTTAATTTATTTGCCAAAAGTCATTATTTAGGGTTAAGACTTTTTTTTTTTATGAACAAACCCTGAATCTCTCAAAGCAAAAATAAAACTGACTTTTTATTTTTGTGATGGATTTTTGTAGTACGTTGTGTCAAAAATCCATTCTCTACAATTTTAAGGGTTTTAATTCATGAAGTATTAAACTGAATGTATTTTTTTAACTACTCAAAAACAACACAATGTGGTTGACACGGAAAATCCTGTATTCTCCCATCAACGGTGACATCCCTAAGTGTTTCCACACACAGAGTACGATTTCATCATCTTCAGCCAGGGTGTCGAAATAAAATACGTTTGTTCCTCTAATATAAAAAGTGCTTTAACGTGTATATTAACACATAATAATAAACAATTATATTGTTGCTGTAACAATGGATGTGTTAATGCCAGACATCCTGGCAGACACCCTGAGTGCAGTTCCCTCGTCTCACCTGCAAAACTCATGATTACCTCAACTCCCCCCTCAGCTCATCACCACCGCCCGGCTGCCCCCAACCTAATTCAAGCGTTCCCTCTCTGAACTCCAGCAGGGGTCCATCCACTTATTGCATTATGTACTATTAAACAAACTTGCACTTCTTAACAGCAGAGTCAGACTTCAGAGGCTGTGTGGCATGTTTATGGGGATGGACTTGTACAGTACACAGAGATTTCTCATTTCTTTTGGTGACCTTGGGCACAGTGACATGTACGGGTTTTTTTTCCAAGCTTTGATTTGCCACGTTCAGGTGTTGCGGAAAAGGTGCAATGCAAGATAATTTTGGCTTTTTTTTTTTTTCACCCCTCCTGGGAGCATAGAGGAGTAAGAAATACAGCAGCTCCCACTCTGGAGATTACAGGTAATATGGCACACAGCCTTCATAAACATTCTTGACCCAGCCTGATCATACAGATATTGCTCGGGGAGAGACTTTTCACACTTTGATTTGCCTAAAATGAGATGGAGAAGCCGGTGATCAGACTCTTTGAGGTTCCTCACTGAGGGGCCAGCGCTGGCTCTGTATCTCGCAGCGTTGGACACATGCACACACGTGCTATGACAACCGGGGCGAGCGAGAAACAGACTCCTGCAAACAAACTGCGGAAAATATCCTCAAAGAAGAGGTGATATTGATGTATAATTCATGTCAGAGAGAGAGAAAAAAATACCGAAATGATCCATCTCAAGCCATTGAAGCCAGGTGATAATCCACATGCTTGTGGGGCAGCCCTGGGCGAATTAGGGATGAGGAAACCATTGTACGTCCCTCTAAGGTCAACATGAGTTGAACCGGTGATACATATGTATGTTAATTTGCCTAATCTCACTTCTACAAATGTCTTACAGGCACATAAAGGGTTTAACACTAAGACATAATGATATCAGGGCATCAGACGGGGGGAGCTTATGAAAACATGAGGCAACCTGGGCTTTAAATGTGAAACCTTTGTATATGAACTGTCAATATAACTAAATAAAATGCACATTTAAAAAAAGGAAAATATTGCTATGGATTTATTTTCTTTAAAAAAAATAGACTTAATTCATTCTTAACTCGTATTTCATCTGGAGTACAGTTAAAAGATGTATGCTTTCTGTTTTAATCACATCTATGAGTTTAAAATACTGCAACATTTTCTGTGCTTTTTTGCATATTGTGATATTTTCCCTATATGAATAAAGCTTTTATTAAAACTTTCATTATCATTTCACAACTTCACTCCCTTTTTTTCTGAATTAAAGACACATACATGTAATATGTAGTTAAATTATAAATACGCTGGTTTTGCAGGAGGAGACTTTATCGCTCATAATCACTCATTAAATCTATTTTTCCCATCCCTGATCATCCTGATGACAAGAGAAAGTGTAATTGATACAGGCGTGCTGCTATATAGGTTTTTTTATAAGTTATAAGTGTTTACAATTCAATTGAAATCTTTATTTAATTTAAACAACACATTTTTTGTGTTTTCCAAGAGTTGCTCAGCACCTTCACAACATTTATTTTTTACACCAGGGCCTGATGCTCATCACTATACAACCATTTACAGTCACTCATCATCTACTCATTAATAACACTGATTCTCATTTGAGTAAATGTGTTGTTATGAGAATATTTAGATTCTGGACCAATGTGCAAGTACATATGAAAAAGTAAACCTGCAAAACGTATTTGTGAAATGAGATGAAGGAATTCAAGAAAAGCCAAAGTGAAGGCTGACAACCAAAAGACATGACTTCTGTTCAGGGTCTTTATTTGGTTTTGGTTTAAATAAACTTTTATACAAGAATTACAAAATGATTTCAACCTTCAGTCTTAACCTGCGATTCAGATTTTACCCCCCTGTTGTGTTGAGTATATAGGAATTAAAGGAGAGAAATATTTCATCAGAAAAAGTTTCCTCCCCACTCGTCTCCATAGTTGCATGTCCACCTTTCCCACTCAGCTCCCATCTTGGAAGAAAACAAAAAAAAAACATAGGCTATATCTATTCAAAAGGCATTTAGTCCATTTCTTTCTTGGCCGGTAAACCCATTCATCAATTGTTCTGGCTTGTAGATTGCATTCTAATGCTAATCTGGCGTGTTAAATATCTTTTTGTTCCCCTTTCACCGTTTTGTCATTCAGTTTATCCAGTTCTGGCCACCCATTTTATTTATTTATGCGCCTGCTTCCATTCATGCGCTCATGTATTTTTTATTATGTTGTTTCACTGTCATGCAGTGTCAACTCACTCTATTCACTGTGGGCTACTTGAAGGGCTCGCAGGGACAAAGCGTGTACACATTGCAGTGCTATTCACTCCGGCCAGCTGGATCGGCTGAGAAAAAAAAAAAAAACCTTGTGAAAAGAAATCCTCCACAATGGACACAGAAGAAGTGCACAATGCTAACAGTTTTCCAAATACCACTGATTGCTTTCATCACAATGAGGGAAAGCAGCCGCTTTTGCTGAGCTCCACTTCAACAAACAACACTCTCACAAAACCTCCCAACCCACGTTTTGTTCCCAGACAAAAACTCCTCGACCGTCTAAACGCTCCCAGAGTTGAAAAAAAGTTCTTTCAGCATCCCCCTCAACCAACCCACCCACCCCACCTCCTTTCTCTTCTTTTTCCTTTCTCCTCAAGGAAAAAGAAAATATAATAAAAAAAAAGGGCCAAAAGAAAGAGAAAGAAATGGCCACTGAACTCATAATGCAAGTTCTTTTATGCAGAGCTCTGTGTTTTAATCAGACACAGGCTGGATTCACCCCCTTTCATGACACCTAGAATTCATTTCAACAATCTGGATTTTGTTTTTTTTGTTTTTTTAATTTAACACAAATCCATTTCATTTTCTGGCTCAACAAAACAAAAATACACCAAGGATTTGAATTAACGTAAAAACAAAAATTACTGAAAGAAAAATAACCTTAACATTTTTTTGAATATTAGAAAATGAAGTGTAAATACCACCAGTTTTTTTTATTTTTTATTTTTTTTTTACTTCCATGAGGCTGTAAATAAATCGCACTAAAGGTCACTTGCGCGTTATTTTCGGGGCCCAATAAGAAGGAAGTTCCGTGGAGAGAAGTGATCGGGGCGACACAATGGAGAACATAGCGGTGAAAGGGTGTAATTAACCGTGACGGAGATAATTATCCCTGGACTGTCCAAATTAGTTTTGCATAATCGCTCTGATCCTTATGAATTAATCTCTCAGTGTAATCTAGGAGGGAGGAGAAGGAGAACGTTCTTAAATAACGCGCATTACGCGAGAGATCTAATGGTGGTGAAAGTCAACGTGCACGCAGCAACACACACACACACACACACCATGCACCTGTCGTGCACGTGAGGGCGTGCACCCCCTCAGGACAGGTGAGCATTTTTAATTATAGGCCAAGTAAATGCGCTTTTTTTTTGTGCCGACTTGGGAGCGCACAGGTTGTTTTTTAAAGCCCCAAAGACGAGTGTTCTGCAGCAAAAGCATCCCTCTCTCCATCCCTCTCTCTCTCTCTCTCTCTCTCTCTCTCGTACTCCCTCTTTCTTCCTCTCCTTTTTTTTCCTGGGAAGCGAAAGCTCAAGAGTTTTATCTTCCCCCATTCACGATTAAAATTGTGATAAATAAGGGGTTTTTTTTTTTTTTTTGGCTCTTGATTACAATGGGCTGATTTAGATTTCCTCCCCCCCACCACCACCCACCCACCACCACAAGTGATGCCATTCACAGCGCGGACAAAAGCGGCCTTTGGAGGATACCTTACACTTCACCTGGACCGAGGAGCAGAGAAAGAGAAAAGATAACAATCTTGTTCATCTCACCAAGAACTACAGCCTGCGATCCCCTTCCGTTTTTTGTTTTTTTATCAATCCGAAGACGCTTTATTGTGTAGTCCTTTTTTTGCTCAACAAGTGAACAGTAGCAATAGGTTTGAAGTACAGAACGGAGGTTAAAGAAAACACAAAAAAACATACAAATTCCATAAGAGTTAGATAAAAATGTTTTTCTTCTTCTTCTTCTTCGTCTTCTTCTTCTTCTCCTCCTCCTGCACACGATACCAGGAGTTGTAGAGTGAGGGATCAAGAAAAAAATAAAATTGAGAAGGCTAAACTCCCATTTGCATTTTTAAAATGTTTGTACTTTTCTTTAAACCCGAAAGTTTGCAATGCACTGGAAATTGAATACCACCTTCAAAATAAATTACATCCGTCTCATGTGCAAATATTACAGAACTGGTATTGTCCTCTTTAGAAAAAAAAAGAAAAAAGAAAAGGTCTGGGTTCACCATAGATTCCACTAAACAATAAATATTACAGACATCTATAAAACGGTTTAAAAACTCAAAATATACACCGGATTTCTAGGTTTCCTGGCCCTATGTCTCAAACACTAAGCCTATAACGGCAAATAAACTAGAGTCATTTTTATCTGTACACATTTACAGTCACTCAAGAGAGAGGATGGAGCGGTGGTGTTGTGACAATCCTCCTTGATCCATGAATTAGACCCCTACAACATGACATCTGAGAGGAAACGCGGTGGTCCCGTGATTGACAGTGTCATTGGAGGCTACAGGCTGCAGCCCTCGGTTCCAACGGGCTCAAGCAGGTGCAACTTGCAAAAACAAAAACAAAAACAAAAAAAAACGGTAGAAATCGACCACCTTTCAAAATGAGTTTTCACAAATTGTTCTGATGCCCCTTCCTCTCCAACGTGTGCCGTGTGTGTGTGTGTGTGTGTGCCATCCTCCAGTCCTCCCTCTGCGCGCACACAGGGGGACGGCTGCGTAATAATAGATTAGAGAGTTCTCTAAATAAGCATTACCTTAGATAAAGGCGTTAATCAATGTACATACACATGTGATATCTGAGACGACGAGCACTTCATCACATGTACAAGTTTGTGCATGCATAATAAAACTCTTGCATGGATAACTTTTTTGTTTGAATGAATTTCTTATAGAAGTCCAAACTGGCCCTATCATAACGCCGCAGCGTACGCCGGGTACGGTTCAAGTTGAGGTTTCCCCATCCCGGGGAGCAGAATGTACGCTAAGGGCGGCTGGAGTCCCGCTGAGGGCCAGGCCGAACAGTTACAGGGGATCATGTAGCCCGGGTTTCCAGGGGACGGGTGTGAGTGAGTGTGGGCGTGCGTCCCGCCACCTACACTCCCGGCGAACGCCGCGGCGGCTCCCGGCGGGTAGCCCAGCGGGGACGCGTACTGAAAGGAAGGCTGGGAAAGCTCTGACATCTTGGATCCCAGGTCGAAAAAGGAGTAAGGGTTCGCGGACATGGACGGGTTGAAGAAGACCCTCGCCGCCGCGGCCGCAGCAGCCGCCGCCGCCTTGTCCGCGTGCCCCATGACGGAGTCGGAAAGCGCTCCCATGGAAAGCCCGCTCACTTTGAGCGCGTCGTGCTCCCCGAGGTTGTAGGGCATGGGGAAGGAAAACTTATCTTTCTTCATCAGAGTCTTGGGCTTCCGTCTCGGTCTGTATTTGTAGTCTGGATGCTCCTTCATGTGCATCGCTCGCAGCCGCTTGGCTTCGTCGATGAACGGCCTCTTCTCGGACTCGGTGAGAAGTTTCCACTCCGCTCCCAGTCGTTTGCTGATCTCGGAGTTGTGCATTTTGGGGTTCTCCTGGGCCATCTTCCTGCGCTGGGCTCTGGACCAGACCATGAAAGCGTTCATCGGGCGTTTGACGTGATCCATTGGTTTAGACATGTTGGCACAAAAGCGATTCTAGAAAAAAAAAAAGACAAAAACGCAGTTTAAAATAAAAGAAACCCAAAGACTAAACAACTTTACGCACAGCAAATCCCAAACAAAAGTTCTGGACGCTCATTCAAATTCACTCCACAATCCACAACAACCACAGCTCGCGTTTCGCCTATACTTACTGAAAGAGTTCAGTTCCTCATCCCTCCGTTGTACAATCTACTGAAAAGTACAAGTGGCTGCGTCCTTGCGTGCGCTCAGCTTATGTTTTCTGCTCCATGGTGGCATCCATCAGCGAAAGCCTGTGCGCCTTTAGCAAAGCGGGGTGGAGGGAGGGAGAAAACACACGGTCCTGTCGCCTGAGACTGTCAACAGCAGCAGCGTTTACGCAAGTGGATGACAACTCCCGCTCGCCCCATGTGAAATACGAGGATTTGTGTGGCAGGTAGTGAAAGTGCCGGTGGCGCATGCGCAACAGCAGCAGGACGCGCATCCCAGTGTTGAGCGATTTTTTTTTTTTTCTCTCTCCCTCAAATCCCACCCCGAGTTCGAAAAGAAAAGGCACCTCTTCATTATTATTATTATATATCTTTATTAAGGGCGTTTGAACTCGGAGTGGTGACCTCGCCTGCCGCCTGAGCTCATTGGTCTAATTTGGTGGATTATTGTTTATTCTAATGAGGAACGTGTCAAAATGGAATTAGGCCTTTTTCTAAAAAAAAAAAATTCAATTGCTCTTCTTCACATGGATGAAGGAGGGAATGAGCCTCTTTAACACACACATCTTATGAAGGTGGCTGCAGCACAGTCAGGGTGCATGGATGGAATCTGAGTCATCTAACTCTTAAAAAGCAGTTGCCCCCTCTTTCTTTTCCCCCCCTCTTATTATTAAAAAAACACTTGTCATTACACGCCTAATCACCACTTCCTCTCTGTTCCATTTGTTTAATTGACAATCTCACAGGCTTGAATCGGCTGCTGTCACTTCTGTCCCTTCCCTTCCCCATGGGTGGCACTGCCATTGGGAAGAAAGAAAAAAAGTGGAGAGTGTGTGTGTTTGTGTGTGTGAAAGAGAGAGACAAGAAAAAGTAAAGGAACGTCTTCTTTAATTTTCTAGATATTGTGGCATTTTGGCGTAAATACTAAAATGCTGAGGAGGTCTGAAGTGTTTCTAATCGCGCGCGGTGGAAATTAATTACTTTCCTGAAATCCCCCCTTTTCACTTTCACTTCAAAGGACCTTCCCAAGGGCAGCGAATCGACAACTGGAATTAGGTTGTCGAATATTCAACTAAGCAATTACAGCTATCTGCAGGACTTGTTGAGTAAATTGTAGGTTTAAGTGGTTTGTTCTCGCACCTTCCCCGTTGTACATAATTATATACAGTGCATGTGTATGGAAAAAAAAGAAAGAAAGAAATAAGAGAGGAGGCTGCATGGAACAATATCATAAATGAGGAATTAGGCTGTAGGTCGATACAAATGGATGTCAAATTCAATTCATGCACTGTTGTTCTTTTTTATTTAACAGTTCAGCCTATTTAGGGAGAGTTTACACAACATGGAGTTATTATTATTATTATGAATAATAATAAACGTTGGATAAATAATAGGCCCAATAACGTGGGGTGTAAGTTGAGTGACGACCAATTCCACTGAAATTGTGCGTAATTTCCAACAGCGCCCTTAATTCCTGCTGCGCGTAAATGTCCCGTTTAATGTGGATTTTTTTTCTTTCTGTGAACTTAAAAATAAAGCTGTCTGAGTGAGGCACCATTCTTTTGTCTCAAGTACCTGACAAGGTGAGGATGATCCACGCCATGGAGAAAAACAGACAGACCTGCTGCTGCAGCCTGTATAAACTCTGCAGCCGCAGCATCTCTCGACACCGTGCGCGCCTCTTTGTCGGCTTGTCATTCCCCTCGATAACATTCCTGCAATGACGCGCTCCGTGCTCTCACTCCGCAGGAGCATCTGCCTCTCATGACACAAACCTGGGGGGAGAAAAATATATATATATATATGTGCCGTGAATTATGTGAATAAGTTACGGCGAAAAAGTTCATATCTGGAGTGGACCGTCACAGGTGCGTAATTTTGCGCACATGCCAGAATCTAAACTGGCCTATTTGGGGTATTTCTTAATTTCGTATCACTTTCCCTGTTCTATTATTTTTATTGAGTAAAATTTTTTTATCACATCTTCTCACTGTCTCACCTTCTGCCTCAGTGTGTTTTTTATTAACATGTGTTTGAGGCTATTACATGATGATGATGATGCCTGGGCCTGTAGTTGAGGCTGCAGCATGAACAGGAGGTGAATCCACCCAGTGCATTTCCTACTCATAAAAAAAATGTCAAGATTCGTTGTATTTATTGCAAAAATAAATTTGCAGGGAGAGAAAACATTAATTTATCCAATTTAGTAATTTAGCTGAGATTAGACTCAAATAATATTAATGTAATAATAATAATAGTAACACCTCCTGTCTGTGTTGCCCCCTCTTTTCTTTTTCTTTTTTTTTACAGATGCCTGGGTGTTGAAAATAACACTTAAATAATTCAAGATGAGTTAGTGAGAGTGGGAGAATTACCTGCCGATAAAACCTGAGTCCAGCCTCTGAGACGGAGCCAGCACTCCCACCTCACAGCACACGGTTGATAAGACTGAATAGAAAAATATCATGCAAATAGAAGGCAGACAGCAGCAACAACAAGCCCACGGGGACATATTCCTATACCCCGGCAGAGATCGCACACAGTTCACTCCAAAGTGCTAAAGCCATCACTCTGAAATAGGAGCCCCTGGAGGTGCAAGAATCTTCATGATAGCAGCACCAAACAGTTTATTCGCTCCCCAGCACTCCACATAACTCTGGGATAAAGCAGAAACAAATTATGGAGAGGGTTGATGAGGATCCCTGGATAATCCCAGTTTGTATAAAGAGGCCCCGTCTATAAAGAATATTGCAGGATGTCTACTTCACCTCCTCTTTCTTTATGAGGTGTTCAGTGTTATTCTCCCGTTGGAAGTGGTGGGAGGGGAGTCAAGTTTTAAAGTAAATTGATTTCAAGGGAACACAGGTTGACCTCCTGCTATCAGATGGCTTTTCCTTGTGAGCATGGGTAAACAACAATATCTGCTGTTTGCCACTTCAAACCCCACAGAGTGGAGAGTATTTACTGCCACATGAAAGTTTGCTCATTACCGAGGAGGTCTGAAGAAAGGGAGAGGGAGGGGTCCTGATTGTGTACCTGATGTGGTTTCCTTTTCAGCTTGTCTGATCACAGCTCTGCCAGGATCTTCCTCCCTTCTTATTCTTTTTTTTTTCTTCCCCTTTTTCAGCTCGGCTGCTCTCACGCACGGAGGCCGGGGCCCAATAAGGCAGACGCACCTCCACAGTCGAAAGTCCTCTCGGTTTCCATCTGGTAATTTCCACTAATGCTCGTGCCAATTGCTCCACTTTTTCCAGATGATCTCCTGATTAAGGATTTACTCCGCAGATAAGCAGCACAAATGTGGGACGAAATATTTCATTAATTTAGCTGAAGCCCTATTTAAAAGCATGACTGATATAACGCTGGAGATGTAAGGGGGAATAAATATAATGTACTTTCTTTTACAATCACTGTACACTTTCTGTTAACTCTCTTTCATCACGTTGCCTATTTATATAAATAGACTCCAGTCGCGGATGATGAGGACAAAGAAATTCATTTAATAAAGAGATTTTTCAATAAGGAAATAAAAATAAAAATAAAATAGATGTGAATGAATTTTTTCCAGCAAAGCAAACATGTAATATAAGCTGAAGGACACAAGTGTTCACTGCATGATGTGGAGGGTATATTGAAAGTCAATGTGTCACTATCACACACCATTAGCTGCAGGATCTTATCTTAAGTGAGCCTTTGATAAAGTGCTAATGACAAACAGTTTAGCGTTGCAAGGGATCCAATTGATTACTATTTAAAGATGATTGCATTTAGATTAGAAGTCATTTTGTCTAATGAGGTTTCTTTAGAGCTCCCACAATATGTAGAAAATATGCTTAAGTGCAAGGCAATGTAATGATCGGATTGGTGAGGAGACAATGCCCGACTTCAGCGCCACTTCAAATGAGTCACACAGAATGTCTGAATAAATACATAATTAATGTGAATAAAGTTAATATTTGTTTTTGTGGTTTAAAGATGTGACCTATTTTGAACGTTGTGTTCTGAAAATATATTCAATAAGTGCCAAATGAGTTGTGCAGTTCTTTAATCGCTCTAATTATACAGTCTTTATTGCTCCTTAGGGCAGACTTTCACGTCTTTGTCTCAGTGGGAATTATTTTGGTGAAGAACCAAAATATTTACTCAACCACAACCTAAATATTACGCATATCAAGAGGAATTGAGAAATAATCCCCTCATAGAGCGCAGTATTAACTTAATCACATTAGTCAAAATACTATTGATAGTGGTCATGATCCCTAGTGAGGGAATCTGTGATTCACAATAAAACAGCCATACAAGATAGAACACACTGGAGTGTGTATTAAAGACTGGGGCCTGGAACAGGCAAATGGCCCTGAGGAGTGTGAGAGAGTGTGTGTGTGTGTGTGTGTGTGTGTGTGTGTGTGTGTGTGTGTGTGTGTGTGTGTGTGTGTGTGTGTGTGTGTGTGTGTGTGTGTGTGTGTGTGTGTGTGTGTGTGTGTGTGTGTGTGTGTGTGTGTGTGTGTGTGTGCGTGTGTCAATGCTTGAATGATGGTGAAGAGGGAGGAAAGAGGAGTGATTGTCAGTTCGATCTTGGAGGACCTGAACTGACAGATACAACAAACTTTGAAAGCACATTATGGAGGGAGAATGGCTACACAGAAGGATGTGGAGTCCGTGAGGTTGATAAGACCTTCATCTTTAAACCGCCGCTTGTCAAAGTATTATGTGTAATCTCACACTGCAGAATATCTCCAGACCCCGAGGGGCAAACAAAATAGCAGCTGCAATCACACGACTCCCTGGATCATTAAAGAAAAGAAGAGGGAAAAAAACGACCTACCCTACCCTGTGCAGAAGTCTGATTTTTGAACTCTGACTGCCGCTACCCCCCACGGGGCGTGTGTGTTTAGCTTAAACCTGCCGCATCTTCTCCGTTGCACGAGTCCTGTGGTTCAAATCCACAGATACTTGTTTTCCTCCAGGCGCTGAGATGACTTTTCCCATGATAGACTATTTTGAACCATTTAGCAGATACATTATCGCTAGCCTTTCTTCCTCATTATATTCCCCTTATCGCCGCAGCATCGCTGCAAAGCCCCCAAATAGAGAGTTGTAATTACCCAGACTGCCACCTGATAGCGGCCCTTCTATCAGCTTTATCACTCCAGGTCCTGCTAACTCATCACAGGGACAGAGGGAAGAAAAGGCCTGCTTGTGGCACAGCCTGCAACAGATAGCTCATCTCAGATACATTTATAGTTGCAGTTGGGATCAGAGAAAACTGATGCACCAAGGCAATTTTTTTATCCACCCCTTCCCTTCAACCCCCACAAAGACTGCTCTCTCTCAGTCCTCTCCCAGTCTCCCGCTCTTTATGTGGAGGCTGAATTGAGGCTGCTCCACAAACAAAAAGTGATCCAATCTCCTTGAACCCATGGCAGGGCAGTAACATGCTATTTGGGCTTTTCATAGTGTGCCATCGTCCTTGAGAGAAAGAGGGGGGGGAAACAATCCAGAGGGTGACTTGTTCATCTTTAACACTGCACAACAGGAAAGACACTTGCATAAAAGTTGACAGTATAGTGCTTCCAGCTTATTAACCACCTTTAACCCTTCTCGCAAGTTTCCGCGGCGTTATGAATAGGAAATGAAGCAGTGAATCTATGGATTTGTGTTCATCTGGGCTGAATGAACGCTGGTGAATGCGCTGAAAAGTTGAGATGAAAGGTCAAGATTTATTCAGATTCAGTCTTTTGTAGACACACGTCTGCAAAAATGACAAGTGAAAGTTAAATATGATAAAAATCAAACTCAAATTATTCACAGCTCTGCTATTAAAGGTGACCTTTGTGATTTCTTTTTTTTTTTCTCCTCCGCAGAAATCGTCGCCCATTGTCGGATGAAACAGCCAAGGCAAAAGCATAAATAAAATTACTTCTTTCTTTCAGAGAACGTGACTTTAAATGTTGTGAAATGATGTGTGGTGAGGAGTATGTCCAATTGCAACAAGTGAAATGAGATCTATGGAAGCGATATTAATTAACTTTCATAGAGTTTTCCGAAAAACCTTTGAGATAAAGGGAAATAAATAAAATGTTGACGTTCTTTGACTTGCTGACAGGACAAAAGAATGATCGCACCTCTCCTGCCACTTGGTTTTTTATTTTCCGAGCGTATAATTGTCTGACAATACAGAGTGTGCGTTTGCATTTGTATGTCACAATCGCCATCCTGCATCTTTTCCTGTCATGCATTGTGCGAGCGGCCCCTGCTCTTCTCCATCACTTGTAACAATGAAAGGGCCTTTGTGCCTCTACTCATCAGTATGTCAAAGAAACAGCCTTATAGTGACTGTGACCTCCATCAAATGGGAAAATTGTGAGGATGCATTGGAGCTCTATGGTTCCCATGGCCTGGGCTCATTCTGACAGAGGCACTCCAACGCAGGCTGAAAAGAGAAATCAATCTTATGTGAGGAGATTAACTGACCAGGATAATAACCATGTAATTGAGAGAGGACAAAAAAAAAGAAAAAGTCCTACACTTCTGAAAAGAGTGAAATGACTGAGTTCCTGCAGATGGCTCGTCGCTGCAGTTTGCGGCAGTGTTGTCTTACACACCTCGGGGGACAAGACATGTGTCCATTCCAACAACTGGATGAGTTCATTTTGCAGACGGAGAAGGACTGGTGATGGTCGCACTGCATCCTGGACCGTGCCGCGCTCGGGCGTGGACGTGCGTGTCCTCCTATAAGCGCCGGTTTGAATGACAATATGATCAATGGGAGGGCAAGTGTCCTGTCAGCACGTCCTGTTCGCTGAGGTGGAGGTGGAGGTGGTGGAGGTGGGGGGGTCTGACGGTGGCTGTCTCAGGTGATCTCATTATTTGATGGACACCGCAGTAGGAGAGGCCGCGCTCACACTGGCCTCTCTCGTGTCGCTCACTTAATCAGGCCATTACTCATGCAGAGCGGCGAAAGGCACTTATAGGAAATATTGATCATATTTTGACAGAGTATCCCCCATCCATAGTCAGCAATGCTTTACACACCCGCCGCTGATACCTGTGCTAAGCATCATTAGATGCCATTGCAGAAGGGTTACACTTATCAGCATTCCAAAGCAGACAGCCTGTGTGTGGAGATGTTTGCCTAACAATTTTTCAGCTAATCTGTTTACTCGCAGTGTTTATCTAAACAGCCTGAGAGGGGAGGGATAGTAAACCAAGGGAACACGGCTTTTCAAAATTAAACACTTCAAAGCACTAATCGCCTGCGTGAAGATTAATGAATTACTCTTAACGAACGCTCGGCTCAGTTTTTCACTTGTGCAGTTTGGCTCAAATCAATACCTACGCAGAGCTGCACACTAGAGAGATAGCTATAACCCAAAGGCCAGGACCCTGCGAGAGTCAGATCACCCTCCCGTGGGACATTTGCTGTGACACGCCTAAAGAGCCGAGCTCCAGCAGGGGCCCCGGGGGCTGTTTGCGTTTGGCAGCACAAGCCAAAAGTATCTCCTCTGTCCAAATTAAGCCTCGCCAAGGGTCAAGTGAAATCAATATGTTAATCCATAAATTGTCCCGTGTGATAATTACAGAGAGGAACAGTAATTACAAAAGACATTAATTTACTTCTTAGATTCTGTGCCAGGGGGAAAGGGTTTCACCCGCAGCCCTAATTCATCTGGAGGCAAACAATTCACAGAGGAAGCGTCCTCTTTTTTTTCAAAGCAGCAGTCGATTCTTTTAAGGAACAGTAGGTGCACACAAGCCCCCGGTCAAAGCACTTTTGGATATGCTAAAGGTTTTGTTTGAAGGTTCCCGTGTAGTCAACTCCAGGGTTCTTACACTGGTCAATGATCACAAAGGTTTCGCGGAATATGCACTTTTGTTCCCTGTGACAATGTAGGGCATTAGCATAATAATAATATAAAAAACCTATATGGGCTATTAAGGGATAAAACCTTGATGTACTCAGCTAAAGACACATGGAGCACCACACAAACACCACGCTGCTTTAATAGGGCGACAACCTGTATACATTTTGATCTTTTTTCTTCTTTTTGAGGCATGGCACAAACATCGTGCAGGCATTCTTCTCTGAACCCCAGGATGCAGCTGGTCTGCCACTCGCTGTGCACTGTCAAGTGTAAGAAATGAGTCTCTTTTATCAGGACGGAGCAAATCTGGGCTAATGTGTCTGGTAGAGAGTGTCCCAGGGAGCCCCGCTCCCCCATTCTTTGGCCATTCTTTCCACTTTGCTCCTCTCCTGCACTTGGGATAATTGCAGTTTAATTGGGTGACAAGAAATGAAAACTGTGTCCACATTATCTAGGAGTATCTCTTTTTCCTCCAGCCTGCCATCAATTCAAAGAAGCCCATTTATCAGCACAGGGAAACTGATGCTTGGTCAGCGGAGGAGAGGCTTTGAGCACCGGTTAGCAAAATGAAGAGAGAAAGGGGCTGGGAGCAATGGGAGGGGGTGTGACAGCAAAGAGAAATGCTCTTTGTGTCTTATCGTAACCATACATTCATCTTGGAGATGCATATCATTCTAGTGCTCTAAATCAATAAGAAGACAATGACATGATTCCAAGAATGATTTCTTTCAGGGAGGGAAAAGATATCCATTCTTCAACTCAAAATCATCAACAGTTTTCTTTGAATGCTTGAGTTTAACTATCCAGAGAAACCTCACAAAACCTGCAGCACGTCCACATCAGTTCAGCAGCCCAGACAAACGCGCTAGAGACGATCAGCGCGTCTCCAGGTTTGAGGCTCAGATGTGCTTCATCGCCAACTCCATTCACTTCCTCAGCCTTCTTAAATTCTGCATGGCAAGGTTATAGATGCGGAATCGTGCTCAGGCTCACCCTTTTTGTTTGTGCGGTACTCAAGCTTAAAAGCGTCTTTCAGGATGCATGAATGCACTTCATTTTCTCTCTGAGAACTTTGCTCTGATAGCTGAAAAAAGGAAGGTTGTTTAGAGAAGGAGGGAGAGACAATGAGGGGAAAAATGAAAGCTTTCAGATTCCATTATGAGCATTGCCCTCTACTCTTTTCAGCTTTTTATGCTGTACATTTCCTTCACAATAATTCCTTTTCGCCTTAATATGCTTGCCGGTCGCTGGAGCACAAATCTAAATGGGCCTTGCATCAGGGTTACGGTAATACAGTAAATACTACAAAAATGATGGAGAGGCATTCGGAGGGAGGATCACAGTGAAGAAAATAGCAGATCAGAAAACGGCTTCATTAGTACTTTGCTAGCCTCTGCACAGAAGTAGATGAAAGAAAAGAGACCTTGCCAGTGCACTACATACATACCTATTCAGTCTCAGGTGCCTTTGCTTTGTGTAGCACCTAAGCATGAAAATCTGTTGTACAATGACCAAGCTGGAGTGCCTTCCACTCTGAATGCAGTATGGGACCTTCCCTCAACACAATACATTTGAAGGTTATTGTTATTGTCTGCTCTTGGGGAGTGTGTACATGTGTGCGAATGCGTGTGCGCGTCTGGCATGCATGTGCAGAGGTTGTACATCGGAGGTGGACAGAATAATGTAAACAATGTTAAGAAGATACCTGAGTCTTATTGTATTGTGGAGCATTTTAAAAAGGTTTTGGCCTCTTAGCATGACCGAACAGCTGCTTAACAACTGCTTGAGCCTGGAGGGAACAAGATGGCAAACATTGATATGAAGGTGGGCCCTATTAGCATATACGTCACTTACATGTAATTTGTCGAGCACAAGCATATGTAGCACTGGCTTTGTGGTGATTTTCCGGACTTCACTCTTTATATGTTGTATGATTGAGCAGTTTCTGACAAATGCATTAAAAGTGGTTCTTGAAGGGCTGTTAGATGTGAACAGGTCCATGTGCTGTGACACTGTGGACCTGGGGTCCAGCTGATAAGTTCTGCAAATTGGCTTTTAATATAGTACAACTCACCCTTTTTAGCAATATTTTTCTTTGAGGCTTTCTGAGCTCCGGATATTTAAAATTTATGATATAAATATAATATTTATATAATTTATGTTGTGGGGACCTAAATCTGTTTAGAAAGACACAGTATGGGGACAAAAAGCAAGTTCCCATAACGTAAATCATTAGATTTTAAGGAGAAGACATGTTTTAAGGTTATGTTAAGGTCAGGTTAAGGGTAACTAAGAGTAATTAAGTAGTAACTATGGTTAAGGTGAGCATAGGTCTCCAGGAAACCAATGTATGTCAATGTGATATCTTCTGAAGTCATGAAAACACAACTGTGTTTGTGTACGATATTTTTGGCAATATTGGGGTTTGATTATTTGCCATATTACAATGACAACTTTCCTACAACACAATTTTTCCATCTTCAGGATATAAGTTGATTAAATAATTTGTTGAACAATCACTTTCTAACTGGTTAACAGACCATAGAGGATTTGCCTGGGTCGACTTGCAGAATGACCCGTGCCAGCACCAGCTATGATACAATATTAGTCATCGACTGCTGGGACCACGAAGACCTTATGGTTATTCTTGTTTTAAATGGAGAATCGTCCGATTACAAACATTACAACATGTTTGCCTCTGTGTGCATGAAAATGTTATTGTCTGTATGCGTGTGTGTAAATGCTTATTTTGAGGTTTATATGATGATACCTGTGCTCTGTATGTGTGTGTGTGTGTGTGTGAGATGCAGTATTTCATAATATTGTATGTAAATTTGTAATTACAAAAGGAATCATCTTGGACAATTATTTAAGACATACATAAAATCTATGTGATTTAATTCAAATGAAATGTTGTTTTTATTACAGATATTCATTTTGATCATTTATATCAACTCAAGACAATAAACTGCGCGATAAGATCAAGTTGACATAATCAAACATGCACTGACACTAATGCCTCCTTGCTCACTCTGTTGTGATCAATTTGAGCAGCAGCATGTAACCTCTATGATAATTCCCGGTGGTTGGGATGAAAATCAAATGCATGGTTATGATTCCAACAATGGGCGTAGAGCAGTAAAGCTGATACTCAGGGCCATAGGCAGGAATATGGCTGCCACATCCATCCAGGCAGTGTTAATCATTTTCACGCAGGGCAGCAGTATCAAATTGCTAAAGGAGAATTGCTTTAGCCTGGTCAGTGCAGGGAGCAGTTCGTCTAATCAGAGTGCAAATAAGGTTTGATCACTGTCCAGCGTAATCTGGCCCGCAAGCATTTACAGCACTAAATCAAGCACGGGGGAAGCTGCAGGTGCTGCCTCACAGACAGGCCTCCCCCCTGGGGCCTCTGTGCTGGGGAATAAACAGCAAATAAATGGCAGTGCTGGGAGAGCGATGAGCTGATTAACTCACTGCAGGGCAGTTTCTCATTATCCCGTTAACCCAGACGGAGACCTACCCAATCTTACACCCCGTCTCGCTTACAGTAGGGGCGCTGGCCTGCGCAAGGCAGCCTAACATTGTCTGGGTTTTGCTTTCAGTGAGAGAGTTTGTGCAGATGATGTATAAAAAAAAAAAAAAGTGGGGGTGTGAGGGAAAAGTGTGTGTGTGTGTGTCTGTGTGTGTTGGTCCATCTCTGGGGAGACTGCTAATGTGTCAGCTCCATGGCTCATTTCTTTCAATTACAGCGGCTGGACGGAGAGAGCCCACCAGCAGTCCACTGACAGATCCATATGGGTCCCATCACCGCTTATCACTGGCCCACTTGTGGATAATTCATTTACCCTTAATTGAATATGATATATTACCAACAACAAAGGCTGTTATACATTACACAATTCACACATTGTTCACCAAGAGAATGTTATCTTGAAACCATTCAAACAGAGGTGGGATTATTCCTCTGAGCCACAGACATCATTTTATAATTTACAAGAAAAAACATGGACAAATAGGAAGAGTGTAAATCTGAAAGAATTTCTGTCTAGAATAAAGTTAAAACCTATGTAAAGGAGCTATATTGAAATAAAGAAAAGTCACTTTTCGGCTGTCTGCTGCTCCACAGAAAAATTAATTTCCCATTGTAAAGTGTTGATTTAGCACGTCACCTGAATATAAAGCATCCTCTGTCCTACTTTGAAATGAGCTGCACTGTTCCTCATTGTGCCTCCCCCTGTGGTTTCAAAGCGAATTAATTAACACGATACAGAAATAGGTAGAATGCAAATGTTGGAGCCCCTCACTTTATGCCCGGGTATCCTTTTGTCCCCCTTTATTGTACCAAATTATTTAATTGGGTCTCTCTGATTGTGCACAGACACAGGAAGGAACACAGGCCATTGTCAGCCTCGGTGCGAGCCACAATACGGTATCAAATTCAATTCCCATCAAAACGGGGCATGCAGGCTGCTGCAGAGCCCGCCGCAGCCCTGGAGATTAATGAAGATCTGCATCAAGGCAAAGCGCTGGTCTGAGATGGGAGATTTCTCCCAAATAAAAGATCCCTTCACCAAGAACAAAAGGGGCCCTGAAAAGCGACGGGATGCTCCGAGAGGATGAAATAAATCAAAACAAAGGCGAGAGTTTGGGGTGGGGAGAGGGGACACTCCGACACTAACCAATTTATTTTCTTGTTATACGATTTGACTAACTCAGTCTCAATATAGGCCTAATATTAATGTTTTGTACACATTAACAATAAATATAATGTAAACGCAGTCACATTTGAGTCTTACACGAACGGCACAAAAAAGGGAATGATCTCATAAATGACTTTAGAGAACAATCATCTCCCTAAAATCATCTCTAAAGCAAAATATGCGAGTCACCGTCGGTTCACCTCGATTACCGCATTATCGTCAAATGGTGAATTAATACACATCCTTTCTCTTTTTTTCCCTGCCCTTTCAAATAACAGTGAGAGGAGAGACACACTCCAACTGTATTCAGAGTGTGTGAATGGTTTTCTTCCCTCCACTCGCTTTGTATGACCTGCAACAACTGGATGACTTGTTCTCCGAGCGCAGCGTGTCGACAGGTGGGCTCTTTCAACTCAGCCTAGCACAACTATTGTTTTCGCGTTTGCCTGGCAGACTCCAGGCTTCACGTCTTCTGAGCCGTCCGATAACCCCAAACAGGCAACGTTATTCGTGGAATAGATAGACGTTTTAATCAGTTAGTTAAAAAAAAATATTTATATTCCTTTTTAAAACTTAAATTCAGAATTATGTGATTGTTCTATTAACCGGTGCAGCAAACATTTGGTTTCACTGAGCGAGAGAGAAAAGATTTGAAGTTTTTCTTTTTTTGGTCAGTGCCACCTGAACACAATGCTCCGCTCTTTCACATTCAGCACATGGTGTGTCCCTGCTGCCCGCCATATTTACTTCATTTCCCCCGATTCATAGATGCTGCTCACTGGACCGGAACATTCCAGCTGCCACCTCAACATCTCATTATTTTTCTGGAATATCAAGCTTGTATCTTCTTGATAAATAATTCGCAGTAGTATAATGTATCAGACTAAAACATATTTTGAGGGGGGCACGGAGGTTAAAGTGCCAATCTCACCTTTTTAATTTTTTTTCGCCCCGAAGACAGAGATTTCCATATATAGAGTGACCATGGTTTGTGTTCAACATGAGCAATCGGGATGAAGCGCGCGGCGACACATATTGCTGTCAGAGATTGGAAATGAGGCCTGCTAACCTGTAGGCAGCCTCCCCAGACCAATCAGCTTTACACATTGCCAATGCATTTGGCGCCTCCAAACAGAATTGTGACTGTGAAGTTTTTATCGGAGTAGTTGACAAACATTACTCTTTAATGCAGTTTTGTAGAAATGCATTCTTATCCCTCTTGGAAGGCATTTATCTACTTGAAACCTGCAAAATGGTTGCCACAGGGAAGGATTTCTTTTAATAGACTACAATAGGCTCAGTATGGGACACATTCTGATTTTTGTGATAGATAGGGGCCCCGGCCATATATTCATGGGAAATTGTTTATCTTCAAGCGAAAGGAGAGAAAGGCCATTCTACAATAGCATTTCTACTTTCATCTGAAATGATTCTTTTCACTCATATAAATTGTTCTGTAGAATTTCAGACAGATGCTTTTCATAAAAAATTTCAATCTGCAGAAAAGAGTTGTCACATGAATAGAAGCCACCGAGTAGAAAAAAAATATGTATAGCCTATATACACACACACAAGCACACATACTTATAAACCATATGTGTGTGTATATATTCATACATATATACACACACACACACACACACACACACACACACACACACCATTTAAGATAAATACATATGTGTATAAAAATATGTTTCTATGTAAATGTGCATGTGTATGTGTATACATATATATTTAATATGTGTATATACATATATATTTAATGTTTATGTATTTATCATATACATGAAATGTACATTTTACATTACTATCTATTAGAATTATAATATTATTATTAGGTGGATGTATCACCTAAACCTGAACAGTTTTGGTGGAAAATAGAAGAAGAAGAAAACTCTGTGGGAGGCAAATGTCCCACAGCGTCTGCTATTCACTCTGAACCACATTGTGCTGCGGTGCTGTCTCTCAGGCCTTGCACGGCTGAGGCTTTTTTTTCTTCCTTGTGAGGTCCTTGTGATGCTCTGGGAGGGCCTTTCCCCGGCCCGTCTCTGTAACAGAAGCCAGCAACCGGGCGACACAATGTGAGAGCAGGGCCTGAAGACGGGGGGGCCTTGTGCACTCTTAACGCCACTCTCAGGAAGCGGGGACAATAAATCAATAGACTGTCCCTCTCCAGTAGGGGCCAAATGTAAACAAATTGAAAGGGACGGAGAACAAAACAGATTGGTGAGTGAAACAGACATACTCAATGGGGGCACTGCTACAAATGAAATGGCTTTGTGGTCATTTCCTACCATCTTTCACTATGATGTATGTCACTCACAAACGTGACATGTGATAGCGACATCACATTTGGCCCAAAAAAAAAACGGAACAGGTGCAAAGCCTCCGACAAAATTCCTCACATTTAACTCATCCTAGCGTTATTTCATGCTTTAAAATGAACATCGGCAATGCAATGAGACGTATGCGGCGTTGCAGGTAGCCTAATTTGTCAGCGCACTTCTTCTCTGAGACGTATGCAGACGAGACACGACAACATCTTGCACACACCGTGTAACATACAGCGCTCAGGGGCACAGGCACAGATCTGTGTGCATGTCAGAGCTGCGTGCCACAAGTTAAATTAATGAATCTTTTAAAGGGTTTAGGTTTTTTTTTTTAATGAGAGAATCTGTTGTAGCTTTTTTATCAAACCTCTTCATATTTCACTGAGGTGGAATGGTGCACCACATTTGCGAGGCAGAACTAATGCTATATAAATCTCAAGTAATAAGCGGGCCCCGGGGACATCATCTAAATGAAGATTTTACACCAATTTAAACCTGCCTGCAATTTGTTTCCTGCCTAAAGTGCATTTGTTTAACAGGTGCTGCAGATGCAAGCGCTCCCCTCCAAAGTGTCGCTATGTCTCCTTTATTAATTTCTGGATCGCAAGTGGGCGGGGGACTATGAAGAGAAAGGGGAGTTGACAAACACTAATCAAAGGTTCAGAGTGGGATGATTCCGCCATAGAAGCAATGTACTTTCGCTTCATTTGCAAACTAATGATTTTAAACCTCCACAATCTGTTTGAGGTCAGCTCCTGTGTATTTTGGATACGCTTGGCTATTAGCATCACTGAAAGCTTCAGATGTGTCAAGCCCGCTCCCCCTCCAGTGATAGTCACCTACTTTAATTTCCCTGCAGGCCTCAGAGGGGGATGAATTCAACTAAAATCACAAGCTGTTTTGTTGGCAATCCTTTGTGGCCTATAATGAATCTAATGAATATAAAGAGAGGAGGGGGAGGGAGGGGGGAGAGAGGGATAGAGGCGAATACATTTCAACCACGCTGTGTTGCTTTTACTTGACGATTTGTGACCCTCGACAATGGGACAATGGCGAGTGTTTTTGTACCCTTAATTTGCCTTTGTGTTTCAGCTTCATCTCTTTCAACGCCAGAGCATTGAAAGTTGTCAGTTGAAGAATAACTGCTGACTCCGCGGTCCGTCAGACAAAGGGAGGGGGGTTTAAGATGAATCCCTAACTATCAGCCGGCCAGAGGAGCAGAAAGGGAAAGGGGCTCAAAGACAACAACGGGCAAGTCAAAGGTAGAATTAGCCTGGGTTCCCAAACAGGCCTGAAGCACTTCCTCTCTCTTCACAACAACAAAAAAAAAACAGTGCTTCCACCTCTTAAAAGCTGCTGAACATTTGTGTTTGCACTGAATTAAAGGGGCTCATCTGATAAGAGCAGAGGATAAAGACCCGCTGGAGTTAAAAATTGAATGTTTGTAAATTTCTCCGGTTATATCCATAATACTACATTTTCCTTAGAAAACCGCATTTTCACTGCATTGTCCACACCAGTGCTTTGGCTCCATATCAGTTTTAATTTCCGTCCATACTAACACGCCTGAAAATGCTCATATCGCTCCAGGCACGCGCGTCCCGCTCCACACAGGCATTTTTGAAGATAGCTCAAATAAAAGCTTGTCTACTACGTATGTAAGCGGTTGTATCATAGTAAGATGCTAAATATAACTGCACAGCAGCTGTTAGCAAAGACAACAGGGTCAGCAACCCTTGTAATTAATTATCCATGTTGTGTTCTACACTGTTAGTCAAGGCCGGTTGTTTTCTTCCAGAGGGGGTCATGTGACAGGAGCCTGACAAATCAAACAAAAGCTACATCGTGACCGAAAAGACCCAATCAGCAAGCGGCTGCTGAGTGTCTACGTCATCGTTTCCAAACATCTCGGTTTCTGTCGGTCCAGACAAAAAAAAAAAAACAGTACCCTGGATTTTGAAAACGCCACTGACCCCGTTTTAGCTTGAATATGTCTCTGTTCATAGTGGCTGCCGGGCGTATCCATAGCAAACAGAAATGTAGTAGTATGGATGTGGCCTCAGGTCCCTCAGGGGACAGGATCAAATCGACAGCTTGGTTGTTCCCAGGTGCAAACAGCGTTAAGGTCAGGACTTAAAAGTTTCGAGAGACAATCGGCCAAAATGACCACAGCTAAAAAAAAATAATGCCACACTAAACCTTTCATCACATGAACTTTTAAGAGCTGTGGTGTGCGTTGGGTAGACGATAAAAAAAAGTTCTGTGTCACTGGTTCATGGCGGCATGCTCCCCAGTCCCTGTAATGATTTTCTATTCATAAACATGCAGTGTGCTATCCTCCACCTGGCAGCTGCCTCTGTGCATATGAGATTACTATTATGCATCTTCCAATCCCAAGGATAAACATCTCCCCACTTTTGAAGTTTGCAAGCATGAGGCATATTTTAGTGCCATACGACTTAAGCGCCCCTTCAGGTATCACTTGCGATCTCTCCACATTCTATATACATTGTTCAACTTTAATGGGTATCTAATTTGTGTTATCAGCTTACAGGGCAGTAAGTAATAATTTGCATGGCTGCCCTAAGCGAATATGCTTCCATAAGCATCCCATAGTATAGACACTAGAATGGATTAACCTCCATATTGGCTATGCCCCAACGGTCAATGCTTTTTTAGAAATAAGTAGAACAGATAGTTTGGTTTGGTGGCGATGAAAAACGATCTGTATTTACAAAACCCGTCTACCTTCAGATTCAGATGCTACGTTCGATAAAGGCATTGAACCCGAAGTGAAATGACATCTGTGATCTAATTCTGCAGTGATGTCAGTGTTGAACAACCAAATGTGGAATGGAGTGGAACATTATGTGGAACAAACATAATGTGGGTTTGTACTTAATTTTATTTCTGTCCTGTGATGAACAGCATGTACTGGTGTAAGTGGCCTCTTGTAAATCTAGCCGCTTTAACTTGGCTCACAATAACAAGGCCTGAGAGTGGGGGCGGCTGTGGCTCAGGAGGGGAGAGCAGGTTGTCCACTAACCAGAAGGTTGGCGGTTCGATATCCCATTCTGCGTGTTGAAGTTTCCTTTGAGCACGATGCTAAACCCTCAATTGCCCCCGATGACTGTGCCAGCAGCGAATGAGTGATCTGGGATAGAGAATGTGTTGCACATACTGTAGATGCACTGTGTGAATGGCGAAACTGAAGCTCTTTGAGTGGTCATCAAGACTAGAAAAGAGCAATATGAATACAGAACTGTTTACTGAACAGTATTCTTTCTTCATTACTGTGAGCTCCTTTTTTTGCCATTTGCATTAGCAGCGATAAGCCTGCGCGGGGGACAAATCAGCCAGATTTAAGCACGTCAGAGGCTGATCATATTCACAGTCCTCAAGACTCAGAGAATTCATCTGCGAGTTCTTCTCCTCCCCAGTCCCTTATGTGGGTGACAGCTCTCTCAATCGGTGTAGTTGATTTCAGATGCCAGTCGCACTCCAGCATAAACCCCGTATTGATACCAGTGAGAGCAAAGCTCCTCCGTCCAGAGCCCCGAGTTAATTAGCATTTGAAACGAATTAGCCTGCACATGTGTTCGCAGTGGATCGACAGGGTAAACCGGGGGTACGTTTCGTGCGGAGAGTGGCTTGCATCAGGCATGTGTGTTACGCCTGTTAGCTTAGTAGACAGTTAATTGCCATGGTGGGTGGTTAGAGTGCTAGGAGCCTGATCTTAGGAATATGTCATATTTGTTAATCGGACATGCAGATGCAAATAATGTGTGACAGACTGTGACCAACGCTACCGGAACATAAATACTGTTAACTTCAGAAATGTCCTTGGCTCAGACATACCAATGCATAAAGACTATAAAGGCAACCCACTGTTTATCTATTTATTTATTTTGTTTAGCTATTTCTGTGCACGGGCCAATACGACAAAAGAAGTGTGCTCACAAGAAGAAAAAAAAAACCCTACTGAAATAGTAGCGTGCCAGATTACGCTTTGTTGAGGGTTGTGTACACTACAGTCCCACGCTGGATGGGGATTGTTGGCCTCATTACATTCGCTGCTACCAAGAGTTCACGCAAAACCAAGTGAAATCTTGAGTGTCTCACCATGAATGGAGAGGAGCACTCAGGTCGCGCAGCCTAATTCATATTCCTTGAAGGATTTGTAATTTGCAAAACGCATCAGATATCTGACAGGAGGGCACAGGCCTCTTTGAAACGGCGCTATTCAAACTTGCATATACAGTTTGAAAAGCTCGTCCATAAAGATTGATTAGAGTTGTAAAGATTTTGCATCAGAAGGGGCTCTGATTAAAGCCATCCTGCCGCCGAGACGCTACTCTTTTGCATCAGACCTGTAATCTCCTCCACTTGGTTGAAATTGTTGTTAATGCCGGAATAATATCAATGCAAACTATATTAATAACCACGGCGGGAGAAGCTGCGAAAATGTCACTTAATCAATGAAAACAAATCATGTCCGACCTCGCTTGTGATTATCTGGAAGAGTGTGAATATTAATGTGTCGCTCTAAATCAATGCCGGGGGTTGCATACATTGCCTCCTGTGTTTACTCATAGTTAAGACATTTCTTTCTTTTATATTTCCGCTGCATCCCCAAGTGCGATCGATGCAATACTAAATAGAGATATGATACCAGCTATAGCGATTGTGTTATTGTAAACTGTAAAGATAGGATGGTCAAATTTCAATTAACTTTGGTGTGTGTTTGCTGGTATTAATTAAGAGGGCTTGCGAAAGGACACAAAAGAGACAGGTTTATTGTCTCAGATTATTCTCATGAAAGTAGCATTAGTATGTAGGACAAAGCTACCTAATTACCTAGCATGGGAAGCAAGACGTTACACTGGAAACCTTTTGAGTTGTGGGAGGTAATAGCAGTGGGCTAGCAACAGATTTCTTTATTTCATTATTTGATAAGAATGCCTTTAATGAACATTTCTGCCCAGGAGCGACGCGAGTCAACATCTCCACTTTGGTGCGAAAAGAAACAAAAAAAAAGAAAAAACTTGCTCGGAGGAGTATTGTTGCAGTGCGGGAATTACCTCACGACTAGAGTTCATTAAATCAAATGTGAAGCACACCTGGTGGGCTAATGGAGGTCAAACCTATAGGCAGCAGCGTGAGTGTAAGGTGATGTGGCGATGGGAGACAAAGCAGCACCATAGGCTCTCTCTGACAGGTTAATGAAATGCCTGCTGCTAAGTGCTGGTGTGGTGAGACGCGGCACCGTCACAGCGAAGACTTCTCTCCGTCATCTGGAGTCGTGACAGTGTTGTATCAGTGTCACTGAAAAGCAATCATAACATTCCTTTCCCCTCCGAGTCCCGGGCTTGTTTGAGATTCCCTTGGCAGCAGAATGCTTTAGGGGGTCAAGCACACCAAATCTGCGAACAATAATGGGCCAACTATCAGTTACATCTCTCACCTGTAATCATTGGCCGGCATTAAAAGCATCTTTTTTTTCTGCTCTGCATACTCGACTGTGAATGCTTTTGAAATGAGTATAATGTAATATGTGCCGCAGATATCTTCTGCTTTTGTGCATCTATCCAAGCAGTGAATGGCCGGGCCTATCAGTTACTCTCTGGAGGTGATGTATACTCTCTCTAGAACAATGCCACAAACAGATGAAGGCTATAATATGCTTCTCATTCCTACTCTCGTTTTTCAGGGTTATTTTGTTTTGGAAAAACACTTTAGGTGCCACCAACTATTATTTGATACTTTAGAGAAAGAGGTAAACGCTCATGTTTGAATCAAACTTAATAAATTACATTTTTAACACTTATTAGCCAGAAAAACAGAACAGGAACCATTTTATTTTTTAATAGTAACACAAACAGGAAATATATTTCAAAAGTCAAATGTGCGTAAACTGAAATAAAGCTGTAGTGTAAACACACATGTAACTAGAATGGCACTCATTATAGCACATAGCTCTGCCAAGACCCAACAACCCCCCCACACACACACTCATAGATATCAGTTCCCCAAAAAGTGTCTGATATTACCCATCTAAACCCATGAATTATTCCTTGAAAACAATGAAAATGTTGAAAAACACCCACATCTCACAATGTTAAAGAATCCGGATCCCCACCAGAATTTAATGGGTTCTTCCCTGACCCATTCCACAAGCTCACACCAATTTCCATGTTAATCCGTTCAGTTGTTTTTGTGTAATCTTGGTAACAAACAAACACACAAACCAAACAAACAAACAAACAGAAAAGGATTAAAACACAACCTCTATGGCAACAACAGAAAATCCATATGAAAGTAACTAACTGTCATGAGACATACAATTTCCATTACGAGACACATCAGTGTGACATTATCTGTGAGATATAAAAGTTTTTATTCTGTGACTGTGACGTATGTCAGATTAAACCAGCCGGCTGTCTGTCTGTGTTACCCTTTCATTTTCACACTGATGGTTTGGAGAATAAAGACACAGGGTTTAAATACATCTCCCGCCCTGAATAGACATTCTTCACCAGATGTGCCACAGATAACGTCTGTCTAATCTCTGAAAGCAACAGCATCAACTTCACCGGGTATTAATTTAAAAAATTGAATGGTGTTCATAGAAAACTTTAACTCTCTTTTCGAAACTTTCTTTTAATTGCTTCATTTCATAGGGAGACAAAACACAAGTCGTTGAAATGTGAGAGGTGACTGACTTTTTTCCCGTGGAAAGAAATTATGGAACGACAAGGTTTATAAAAGATAGGAAGAAGCCATTTGAGTAATTGTAGGGAAATGAAGTGGGCCAGTTCTTTCCCAATTTATCAGGCATCTCCAGCATTGTCAATAGGGAGTTAACTTTTAGACTGTTTACTGGCTCAAAGGCCAGGCATGCATCTGAAGCCACATAAGCAAGATAATGTATCCCAGGCTACAAAAGCAGGCAAATCACTGTGCATTAAGACCGAACACACAAAGGACAACAATGGCTTGCATAAACACTATTTAGAACTATTCACATGGCATTGAAGAGATGGGCGTCGACTCACTATTGCTGCAAAGCCGGCGCATTGTGCGGAGGTGAAAAGAAGTCTAATGAACAGGAAGCCTTATTTGAGAGGGCTGACAGTAACCATACAACAGCCGCATTGTGCGCTTGCCACCAACCCTGTGGGTCTCTACATTAGGAGAAATGATGAGAAAGTAACCCGAAAAGACACAGTGGGCCCTTGGACCCACGTAAATGCAACCAGACAATAATGGGGGGACACAAGCTGTCCCCACCTTTACCCAAAGCTGCACGTTTACATGCACAGAACATCAACCGCTCTCATGGCCAAGGATAAAAGCCCCCTGGCCAGATGGAACTTTGAAGTACATTTGGGTTCGTTTACCACCAAAGATGGCAATTTTAGTGCAGCAGAACTTAAAGTATATGTCATACATTTTAAATTATATCAAACTCTGCGGGGTAAAGTTAGGAAGTCTTGAGTTTGGTTCACCAGGCCTCTTCTTCCACACACTGACACACACACACACACACACACACACACACACACACAGACACTGAACACTGACACACACACACACACACTGACACACACACACATTCCCCCTCACATTATGCCCCCTGCCACAAGGTTCATCAATCTTCCACAAAGGCATGACATCACCAATAAGCATAGCCTTTTATAGCTTTAAGCAATAAGCCTTATTTACTGATGAGATAAGCCCCGTGCCATTGTCTCGCCCTCCACTTTGCTTCTTCTTCTCGCAGTCGAAGAATCAAACGGCACTTTTGGAAGGTGACGGAGCATGCCCGGGATTTAAGGCTGAAGCATGCAAAGAGGTTTCCTATTTGGTGGCTTTTCAAAAGGGCCACATTAGCCAGTTTAGTTCAAAGTAGCAAGGGTCAGGTACAATTACGAAAACCCAAGCTCCCTTTGAGACCAAAGAGTACGGCTTTTTTTTGGGGGGGGGGTTTTCCATTTCAACAGATGGACTTACTCACCCACTGAATTTTAAATACAAATCACACTCAACAGAGTTAGAAGGAAACACCACAACCAGGAGAGTTTATGAAGCATCATCCATTACATGACCATAATTACTGTTTGCAGCAGTGTTAGTCTGCCAGGGCCGGGGTGGTCACCAAACTGCTGAGGCACCATGAGACAGTGCGGCTTATTAAAACTTGCTCACTGGGAGGAAACAACTTTCTGTCCCTGTCTGTGGTTGTGTTGTGATGCTGCACCAAAGACGAACAAGTGAGAAGTTGGAGCTTCAACACTTTCCACTTTCATAAAGTCACAGGAGAAACTTGGTTCTAACTAGGTTGTCGCGTCGCTTGAAAAAAAAAGAAAATATAGCAACAACATATTCCAAATTGAGAGCCTATTTTTAACGAGATAAAAAGCCATTTTCTATTACACTGCATCCACTGTCGGCACATGTGTCGTGAAGAATGTATCCATGTTTGTTTTTCTCAGCTCTACACACAGTCGTGTCAGGTCTTGGGAACTTGTCAGATATTCAGTTTGTAGTTCGCTTGTAGAAAGGCTGAGCGCAGAGTCTCTGGGGAATTGCTGCAGTCTTCCCCCTGTCTACCCCCCCACCCCGTGTCACCAGCCGCGAACAAAGCCGCCATAGTCAATTCTCCTAATTTCACTGCAGCCTGTCGAAATCCCGTTCTCCTTTTCTCCTTCTCTTCAACAAGTACTTTATGCCGGGATCAGTCAGGTCTGAGTCGCCCCACAAAAAAACCTGAGGCTCTCGCTTCATCGTCTTTCAGCGCCGGGTGTGACACTCCCCAACTCCCTGCCATTCAGACGCCCGCACCATGCAATTTGTTTCCATTTGTCAAACAGCAGTATATCCATCACAAAAGGAATCGCTGGCACGACAGAAAGTTTGTGAAAAAACATTTGTCTCCTCGAGCGGAGAAAATAAAAAAAAAAAGGCCCCGGGACTACTTATTTATTGGCCCGTGACAAAACCACCTTAAACAATTTACACCACTTTCAGCTGTTATAAATACTTTTCGCATTGTTCTTCTCTAAACTGACGAGACAACTGAATGGAGCTTGTATCGTGTCCTCAAATCAGCACCGACGTATCACTTTTCTCTTAAAGTGTGGATGCTACAGCTTGAATTCATCATTTCATTCACCGCCGCCACATTGTGCTGACTGTTATTTTGTGTTTTATTTCTTTGGGATGAAACTTCATTGTGTGGGCAGCCAGGTTTTCTCAGACACAATATTTATTAAAGCCATATCAGCACTATGCCGCATTGCTATTTACACACCTATTCAGATATGTCTTAAAATGGCAGCATTATTGGGCAACGCAGGAAGGTATCTGGTTAATAATACTTATTGTGTAAACTTTGTTGTCGCCATTCTTGCGTGGGCTGTTATCGAGGGGGAGAGCTGAGAGGATATATGCTGACTCTGATGTAGATAGTGCCACGAGTATTCCTATTGTGGCAGCTGCCGTGCGGTGCGGTCCCTGATAGGGTTTCGTGTGCTGTCAATGCTGTGTCAGGTGCATTAGCACCTCGGAGACCCATGATGCTCCAGCTGCTCTGTGCCTGCGTCTCCATGGGCCCTGGCCGCCAGCCTGACACCCGACACAAAGTAATCACAGATCACAGCGTTTAATCACTGAAACAAGCACTCCAGAGGACCCCACTGTCAATATCCCACTCTCTCATTATCTGTTTGGATTGCACATCCACACTGTCAGATAAACAGAGTGGAAAATTAAGATTAAAAATATGGTAATTTCATTTCAGGCAGCCGGCTCCTCTCACTGGCCCATTATGCTATTGATTACCCCTGAATTCAATTTCTCTTTTCAATGTAAACTTTAATCTATTCGCAAGCCAACAATTCAACTCCCGAGGGGCTATTTGAGAGTAAGTAACCATTTAATATGACGCTGGCTGAAGATTCACTGGCTTTAATGAATTGTGTAAATCACTCAGCTTTTAAAGGAACTGGTGTCCTGCAGTTCACAACCCAAATCCAGGCCTGGTTAAATGCTGCCTTTCACACCCGGCTAAGTGTTCGCTGACAGCCATCTCCGAGTGTGTAATCACCTGCTCTGCTCTTGTCTGTATGAGCGCAAATTAAACAGCTCTTGTCTGTTTGAGCTGGCGGTGAATACAAAAAATTACATTGTAATTAGGATTTAATGGTCATGTCGCATGACACCAACCTGTTAGAATAATGGAGTAAATAGCGGCACAGTCTCTCCACCGTCAAACTAAATTAGAAAATATATAAATAAATCACTTGACTCAACACAATAATCACCGGGTTGTTTTTCTCAACCACTCGCCAATTTGTAGCATCGTGGTCGAGTGGTCCAGTTGTAATCACCGACCTGAGGCAAACACACACCATTCAGACAACCGAACACAGGATGAGCAGCAGTGGGAGGAAATGGTCAGTGAGTCAGCGTAAAAAAGGAGACAACAATGTTGTAAAAGTAAAATGAAGACAGCACGGAAACATTGGAAATACTCTTTTATTAGAAGTCATTTCAATTTTCATCTTCTGTAACCACATATTTATGACTAAACAAGGGCAATGACCTTTAACAACACAATATGTGCTTAAAAAACATACACAAATATGTCATTAATTAAATACACAACTATAAATGGTCATACTGAACTTCACATTATTGCCAAAGTAGAAAGTGCGACATTTTCACAGCTAATTCATTAAAAGCTTGCGTGAGAAAGTTGATTTTACGCTTAAACAAAAAAATTAAATCTGCACACAAATTAAAACTTCTGACCCCACGTTTCCTTGTGTGCCAATAAAAGACATTTTTACTTTGCTGTTCTTTCCTGAGGTAGACAGAAAACCACTGTGGTCAAAGTGCAGGAAGACAGTGCAATTACAGAGAATCAATAGTCTGATTAAGGCACAATGATAATGACTGGAAACACGGCTGTCTCCGCTCAGTTTCTCCTTGTCTTGTCAAGCTGTTTTGCCCCAATGATAAAAAATAGACCCTAGTTCTTCACACGAATAATTTAAGCCACTAATAATTTATTGCACCAGGGTAAACACACCCGACATCTGCACTCTAGTCTGCACCAGTGCAGGAGTGAAGTTACCCAAGAGGCCAGAGCGCACATAAATAAACATTGTGGAGTGTGATCGATAAACAGCCATGCGGTGATATGCTGTCAATAAAAGGCACAGCCTGCCTCGGATACTCGCCTCTTTTCGGCTCCACACTATGACAATCGAACGCGGCACACACTGCACTACGTCTGCTGGAAGTCTGAGCACATTTGAATGTGTGACTGCACAGTGAAAGGAACTTGAGTGTGTCTGGTAAAGGATTTCTGGTCAGTGATGGCCACAGCGCCTCTCCAAACCGTCACAGAGACGTCTCGAAGATGACACAGATGTCCTTGGCACGGCACACATCTGTCAGCCGCTTTTTGTTCGCGTAAACCTGGAAGTGTATCAGGGGAAGCAAGTGTCACAGAATACAAGCACACGGTCCAATCTTAAGCTACGATCTGTTACGCTGTGTTTTATGACAGATCCAGTCAGAGGCAGGCGAGGGGATTTGTCACTCGTCGAGGCGTGCAAAAGTGGCTTATTTAGCCTCATAAACAACTGTGAAATTCCGGGGAGAAAATATCAGAGATAATCACCGAAAATTATTTGTTTTATTGGAGTTAATTTTCCCCAACAGTGGCTTCTGAGCCGAGCTGCGTGATCATATTTGGAAAGGAAAACGGTCCTCAGAGATATCAATGTTTGCTTTAAGTGTCGACAAAATGCTTGATTTATTTACACAAAGCAGCTCAGACAAACCAACGATTTCAATAAGGGAAAGTTGGAGGAAAAAAGAGGCGAAACGTGTTAAAAAAAGAAAGAAAACCAGGTTGGCCACAGCTATACTGTCTTCTCCGAGATTCCCTTTCAACGTGGACAAAGGAGCCAGAGGTTGATATCAGATTATTGAATGTATTTAAACCTTGACGGACAACTATAGAAACTTGACACACAACATGTGGACCATCTCAGTATTTAATAAGTGGTGCTAGACAGTTATGGATGCCGCGGTAATCTGATCCAAGGAGAGCAGCGTACAATAAAGAAAGGAGAAACGTAAGGGCTCGAACAATGTCACTACCAATCCGCCAGTGTGCAGGGTAAGACGATACCAAATAATACCACAGTGTGCTGAGTCTTTGAAATCAGTATTTTACTCATTTCACTCCTCTGGCTGAGCAGATACAGTTCCGCTGATAAATTTGTGCGAGGGACAGAGAGAAAATGAAATGATGCCCACTTTTTCTTATTTCACAAAGACCTGTTTGAAGTTGCAATATGGTATCTGTAGTCCCAGACAGATGCACATAAAATGGAATTGAACAATGAATAGCCGCCTCTTATCTGTGCAGTGTCTGAAGGGGAAATACATCACAAATGAATTTCACAGGGAAGAAATATGGACATTCTCCATTACAGTAATCCCCATAGAAAGTTTATCCCAAATCGCGATGAAGTTAAACCCAATATTTCAAAATAGATATTGCGCAAAAAGAAAGCTGCTTTTCTAGAATCATCTCCAAAATGATCTCGAAATTACATTATGAGGAAGGAAGATTATACAGAGAGTTTGGGCGATAAAATCGACGGATGTGAATCTACAAAGGGGACAATCTCCCTCTTGAAATTAATGTTATGTCGTCGCATTGCTCCGAGTAGGCACTTTAAATTAAAATGGTAATCAAGTGTCTTTGCATTGTCAGGGCTATGCACATCTTCTGTTGCCGTACTGTGTTATTTTGGAGGTGAGCAATGAAGTCTGGGGTTAGAGGGAGAGTCTGGGATTAGTGTGCCTCCACTGGGCTCTTATTTAGCCACAGCAGCTCGTCCCGGGGACAAAAGGTGGGTGTGGTTACCTGTTTGGCTGTGTGCAGCAGCGAGGCGGCCTCAGCTCGGCCAGTCTGTTGGACCATCTGGTAAAAGAGCCCATCCTGGTTCTGCAGCAGCACATAGGGCTCGTCATACTCCCGGATCCTGCCGGCGTCCAGAACCTGCAATCATACCAACAATGCTGGGTGTGTGTGTGTGTGTGCCTGTGTGAGGCACACCACCTGTATACTTTACTTCTGAGAAAACAGACATTTCAGCTGTTTCTCTGCTGAGTGATGCATGCAGACGGTGCAAGATGAATGGGGGGGGGAAACAGCAGCTCTCTGCACCCCTGAACCATCCATTTTAACGTGACTCATACAACAGCAAACACCGGTGCCTTTCTCTGCTCGCGGACAATGAGCGTAGCCCGTGAGCAGCGGGGAAGTCGACTGCGCTGACTCCGACAGACTGAAGATCAGCTGTGATTTAGCCGTGTACTTATCCTGGCATTTCAGCGGCTCAGGGGTGGTCCTCAGTCAAATCCAACAATCACACCTTTAAGACACTGTAGAAAATAACCATCATTTCAGTGTCATCGCGCGCTGTGCCAACCACACAAAGAATAGTGCCAGTTCAAGCAGTTTGGAAAAAGACTGCAATTATATCACAGACAAATTTTAACAAACTCGATCCCTTTAACAGCGAGATGAGCAGTTTGTTATCATTAACGCACGGTTTGAGGGAGTGTTCAGTGGGAACTTCTGCAGCTGTTGTCATAATCAACAGTTGAGGAACAGGATACGAGGAGATAAAAGTTTGCATCTTGGAAAAAACGTCTGAATGTGGCACAGCTTAAAACTTGGAGAGGGCGACTCTTCCAGTTTTGTCCGCCCAGAGTCAATCCGGGGGCGTTTAACACGAGTGTAGGTGTGAAACAGGCCCCGCTGTGTTGATATTTGACTTTCCTCAGCAACCCTCTTGGTGACGGGAAAGCCGCCAGGTCGTGCCCCTGTCCGCCGCAGACGCTTAACAAATGCTGCCACAAATGGCACTAATTGGCACCTCTGCAGGCAGCGGCAGGAAAGGGCCAAAGATCAAGTGGCACTAGCGCAGGCTCAACGAGGGGCGAACGCTGTGAGGGAGAACTCAGCCCAGCTGTTGCTAAAATGGGCGAGTGAATTAAAATCCTGTAAGCGCGGCGTAGAAAGCCTCCGACGGTTATAAAAAGAGGTGTTTGTAAGCTCTGGAGCTCAGGTGTGTTGAATGTGCGGTGGTGTAAGTGAATACAAGGGAACACATCTTTGCAAGCTACTTCACATTACGCCGCAAATTCAATAAGTAGAAGCTCAGCTTGTCATGAGGGGGTTTTACAAGGACGTTATCAGACACGTATGCCCAGAGAATGTGTTTTCCTTTCACGTACGAGCGACGCAGCAGGAGATTCTCCGCTCAGACACGTTCACAGGAACAGAGCAATCTCCGGAACTTTCAGGCGAGAGATCATCAACACCAGCGTCTAATCTCATCATCTTTCTAAATTGACATTGAGATATTTGTGGGGTTTTCTTTCAGTTTTTAGGTGCGTTTTAAGCCTCCTCCAGAGGATATCCTGCTGTATTCTCACATGGGCTCATTCGGACATTATCCAGAGTTTTTACTAGGGGCCTGGCAGGAGAAATTCAGAGGGCAACTGACTCAAACGTTTCTGTTTTCACATACAGCCCCTCTCCGAAGAATGATTATCCGGAGTTCATTGCAGGTCTTCTCAAACAATTAGGAAGTAGCTAGGGGGACGTTGTTTCTGTTTTCTGTCTGTCATTGGGGAAAACTTTCCACAGTACCAAAGGTGAGTGGTCTCATTTTATAACACCGGCTGTCGTGCAGTGGAAATTTCCTTACTTACCAGTATTCTGTCACAGTCAATGATCGTGTTGAGCCTGTGAGCAATGGTGAGCACCGTACACTCCTGAAACTTGTCCCGGATCGTCTGCTGGATGAGGCTGTCAGTTCTAAAAGGGAGAAGGGAACACAACACCTCAGCACTAAACAAAAAGAACAAACTCTCTTCCTATAGAGCCTTGGGCAGGGATTTTACTCTGCACAGAACAATGGCTCATCAGCGCTGAGGTATGTGCAGCAGTACGCACACAAATAAAGGATATGACAGGTCCACAAATTTACAAAGATGGATTCGGGTTTGTTTTGACTTGTGTTTTACATATGTATTATAACTAGTTCTGATTATCTCCCATGTTGATGACCATATTTCCATTTTTCGGAAGTCGTAATAATGGCGTTATTGTTTAATGTCCATGTTACAACAGAATTTAACACATGGATGTTCATCCATCAGTCACTGAAGAGCACTGGTAAGATGTGCACTCTGAGAAGTGATTGTTCTGCTTTTATAATTCAACCACGCATTAACATTAAGTGGAAATAATTCTTTTATATACTCAGTTTACACCAAGCAAAGTACATTACACTTAATGTGTGTTTGCAACCTTTCATGAAGTGTTTCATTTCACCGATATATTTACGCAGATGCTCAGTCTAGTTTTACGACTAGTTTGTTTGAATGACTCTACAGGGACGTAGTGGTAATGGTGCTGCTTTATTAAATCCAGATAAAAGCACAGGTCATGAAGTGACTACTTTACAGTAAACAAACAACACAAGGACTTGACATGTAACATCGACGTAAAATGTTTTTCTAATACACTCCAGCGTCCCCTGACCTTGGGTCCACATTGGCTGTGGCCTCATCAATGATGAGGATGCGGTTCTTGCGGAGGATGGCCCGCGCCAAACACACCAGCTGCCTCTGGCCCACACTGAAGTTCGAGCCCGACTCCATCAGCAGCGTCTCCAGCTTATTGGGCAGCTCCTCTACCACAGCCTTCATCTGCACCTGTGGAGAGGGAGAGCAGAGCCCCAACCCTTCATTACTCCTGAATAAAGGCTTCCTGTGGGGATGTCTTTAAAGAGCCATCCAAACACACCCATTAACCGCCTGGCACAATGCAGGGCCAGGTCCACTGATGACCTTGGCCAGTGCTCTCTTGTGGCCAGCCTCTAGCTTTAATCCAGGCCACCAAACCCATTCAGAGGCAGGACCAGGAGCTGAAGCCCTTCACTGTGGGGGGAGCCTTCATCCTGGTTGGCCTGACTGCCCAAACACATCTCCCCCAGCACTTTCAATGGTTCCCAGTTACAAGCCGCACATTGAGCTGGGCCCCATGGCCCTAATGGGATTTCCCCCCATGACTTGTGGCGAGCAGGGAGGCTGAATGGCAGCATTGTACAGGGGGACAGAGGGATCCCCCCTGGGCTGGCGAGGGGGAATCATTCAGAGCCACGCTGGAGTACCTCTTGGAGTGCATTCCACAGGTCCTCATCTGTGTGCTGCCTGAAAGGGTCCAGATTCTTCCTCATGGTCCCCGTGAAGAGAACTGGGTCCTGTGGATAAATGGATATCGAAAGAGATGGCCGTAGCCAGTTAAGATAATGACAAGGGGGAAGATGTATGAAAGGGTTAAGACAGGCTTCATAGAGCGCCGTTGGGCAATGTGTGAGGGGAAGATGTTCACAAAGGGCTTGCTACACTCAGGAGATCTATTCAGTGCTCGGTGCAACTTTTCTTGAATAAGTTGATCTTTTTACTTGGAAAACCAAAAGCTTGTGCACCGGTGTTGGCGGTGAATAGCCGAGCGAGGTTCGTCTGAATATCTGCCACAAAAAACGTGGCATCTGATTTCATACAGTGGCTGTATTAGAAAATGATCATCTCAAAATGTGTGCTGAGATAAGTCAACAGGGGTCACCACTGGTGATGAAATGGTTCCTGACAGTTAGTTGTTTCTTTATCTTTAACTACGGTGATTATCGTGGTGATTTGATTGGCACTGTAACGGCATGAGCTGCCTGGGCTCTGGCCATAGTTAGCAACTGTTAGAATCCACTGTCACCAAATTGTGTGCGCTTAACAACCGGCTATTTGTCCTGATTCTCAAACATTTTGGGTCGACGTCTGCACTTCAGAGTCGCCGTCAACCTTCACTTTGCCTGTTTTGTGTTGTTACACAATATGTCATCAACACCTAACATCGGATTTGTTCACATACTAGTGCCGTGCCCGTTTTAAACATGGCTGTTTGGAATGAGCCGTTTCCTTGGACTAGTTCAGAAATCTTCATTAGTGAGTCCTTTTCAAACAATTCTAACATGTACTGTCACTTTTTTATTATCTGTGTTCTAGACATTGTGTGCAGAGCTTTTTATGTACAGTCTATAGTGCAGAGAAAAGTTAGAAATCTTTGTGTTTGTGCTGCCTGGTTTATCTTCAGTGAAGCACCGATTCTCTAGTTTTCATGAAATTAAAGGATAATGAATTGGCTTCATTATTGTTCAAATGTGTGGCTCATATAAATGATTGATTCAACTGGTGTTGTCATTTATTCCATGTCAGCTATTTCAGAGGTCTGCTACGCAATCGACACAATCTTCAGACCCAAGTCCACATTTGCTTTAACTGGATATAAAACATTGCAGCAACAAGACAAACTTTGTGCTTTTACATGGTAGACAAATTGAAGTAATTTCACCAAGTTTAAGTAGATAATATATTTATCTACAGCACCAGTTTGTGTATCAGTACTTTCTTTTAACGATACCGCAATAATACTTTCGTTTTGGTCACCACAATCGTGACACCAAACGTTCACACCATTTCATCTCTAGTAACCACACCATTTGATTTACCCTCATGAAAGGCCAGCCTCAGATCCGAGACAGCTTGGACTTTTACAGATATGTATTTATGGCGAGCCACACACCTGCATCAGGCTTCAGCCGCACAGCCATCTTTAAGCAAGCGCGTTAAGCTCTTTATTACAGTGCAGAGGAACGAGGCCGCGAGTCGACGGGCACCGTTCCAACACGCCACTCTTGTTTGTGGTAAACGTGATTATCATGTCGGGATATTTATTTGTTAATCCTGTTCCGATGTTGATTGACTGAACATTTACTGCAGGTGGTTCTAAAGACACTATCTTGTGTTGTCATATTGTACAGAGCTGCGGCAGATAAGGTTTTCATACGGCATCACTTTCACATTGTTTTATCTGCGAACAAATACAGCTGGACCTACCTTTGAAACATTTACAACTGCTAAATGGTTATAATGACCACTTGAATAAAATGTTTTATGAGGTGTGACAGCGTATATCAAAGCAAAAGAGGTGACTCAAAGCAGCAAGCAGCTCTGCCTCAACAAAAATCGATAGGCTTCCATTGTATCCTCATCACAGTCAAGGCAATGTGATGACTCCAGCTTACTCAAGATATGAATCTGACCTCAAAATCATGATAGTAAATGTTCACCTGGCACCTGTGAGATTAGACCAGCAGTAAAAGAGTAAAGTGTACAATGGCTCTAAAAGGTTCAGCGTCCTGCATTAAGATTACGGAGCTACTAGTCTGAGTGTGACTCACTATCCACACCTTCATCTCTGCTCTCGTACAGGTCAACTCGAAGCCAGGGTTGTGACAGCGATACAGTGGAAGACTGCGTTTACGTTATGGCTTGACTCAGGAGGTGGAGCGGGTCGTCCACTAACCAGAAAGGTCGGTGGTTAGATGCCCCCCTGCTCATAGATGCACTGTATGAATGTGTGTATGTATGGGTGAATGGCAAAACTGCACTGTAAAACACTGAGTGGTCATAAACACTAGAAAAGTGCTTTATAAATACAGACACACATTTATAATACAAACACCTCAAATAGAAAAATCATGTCTCAATAAACCTTCATGTTTTTATAGCATCAAATAAAAAATAAAACGAAAATGAACAAACAACAGTATGATAACAACTTCCTCAAATGACAGAAACTGTCCTTGAGAAAAGTTTATGTGACGTGTACTTTGACTTTTGTCCAATAGACTTAAGTCCAGTTTGGTCCCACCTGCTAACATGGAGGAGGCAAGATTTATGATCTATACCGCAGCAAGCCACCAGGTGCCGATCAGGGACGCGGAGCAGACACCTTCGCCTCTGCTCTCTTGAGTGGGTTTCAGACATGAACTTCGGAGAATGTCCGCAGAATTGGGAATGTTGTCCGACGCGTGTTAGAAACACACCCACTCGCTCGCGGCGAATCCTACAGCGATCTTCCTGCTATGTTCTCACATTGACTCATTCAGACACTGTCTTTTGTTTTTTCTAGGTAGCTGGCCTTAGAAACTCTGGAAAAGGTCAGCAGGCTCACATACGGCCTATCTGGAGAATGTCCAGTGAATGTCCGGAGAGTTTAGTGCATGGCTGAAAGCAGGTGTACAGCTCAGCTGAAAGCCAGGGCTGTGACGGCAATTCACCGGAAGTGTGGAGCACACAAATTTATAATACACACCTCAAATACAAAACATCATGTCTCAACAAACCTTCGTGTAGGTCAGAGGACTCAGGACCAACTGCTCTGTTTCCAACAAAAAAAAAAAAATGCATTCAGATTTCAGGACTTCATCCCTGCTACCTGTGTCTGTGAAAATGTTCCGCCTCCTTACTTCCAATGAGCTTTTCCCTCTGTCACAGAAATACCGCCTTGTCATTAAGCCAGCTGAAGTCCCAATTCAAACTAGTTTTGTGACACACTTTAATTGAGGATTCAATGTTAGGTCGGGGGAAAAAAACTGCTTTCAAGCACAGCTTTCCATAGACCGATTATGTGCTCCAGCAATTCTAAGCCCTCTGTTTGCCGCAGAATTCATTTTTTAGTAAGTCATTCCTGAGGATTCAATAGAAAATGAAATGGATCCTTTTTTAATGCCATATGTTAATAAAAGCTTATCATAATCAAATCTGTGGGTGGCACATAATGGAACTCCTCACTGGCGATGTATAGCATACATATCACACTCCTCGTGAAATAGTAAAGCAACTGGCAATTTATAGAGATTTTTTTTTCTCCGAGTGAAAGGCTGAATGAATATCGCTTTATCTCTGACGTCTGGCAGAAGAATAAAAGGCTTTCAGGTGAATGTGTATAAATGCAAGAGACTTCTCTCTATATAAGTTTGTAAAAACTAAGAGCACAGTGCAGAGAAACTTGACTCTTCCGAATGCTGTGAGACTGTGTCATGGAAATCCAGTATGTGACAGAGACTGGCACGCAGCTGAAGCTCTGACTTGTAACCCGCCACTTTGTGCGAGTCTCCCCCTCAAGGAGACACAGTAGGAGTAAACAAAATCACATCAAACACACATCACATCCATCTCGAACTAGTTTGGACCAGGAAGTTAAAGTTTATCTTAAGTAGTAGCAATGCCAGAAACCCATCAAATCCAAAGCAGCAGCCTTAATGAAACCGTTTTTGGGCATCTTGGCGTCACCCTAGAAATGTTTGAGACTTGGACTAAGTGACGGCGTACAAGGGGACTCTGACTGTGAGGATGGGGGAGACTTCGTCTAAGCAGCTTTCCCATGTTTGGGGGGTAGAGGGCTAATCCTCTGTCAGGGATGGGGGAACTGCTCTCTTCACATTACAGGCCGTGGGAGTCTTCTCCCTTCCCTCCACTCGGCTGACACTCACCCGCAGGCTGGCATTTTCTTAATGCCGTATCAGTTTCAACAAGCGGAAATAAAGTTAAACTGTCTCAAGGCATCCGTTTGTCTCACTTTCCGAAATCCCCTGAGTGATGACTGTAATTCTCCTCACTTGTTTTAGCTTTTTAAAAGCCAGGCGTATAAAAAGAGAGCCGGAGCATGAAGGTTTCTGTCACCAGTGTTCATCTGACATCGCCGACATTTCTCAAGCGTGAGACATAACAGAGGCTCACAGATGTCAAGGGAAAAGTCCAGTAGTTTCAGAAAAGGTACAAAAGAGTGATTGCAGAACTTCATTTCTGAATAAATGATGATATCTATCAGCTGAGACTGTAGCATTTAAAAAAGAGTCACCTGTGGTATTATGGACATTTTCTGGCGCAGAGTGTGCAGACCGATTGAGGAGGTCAGAACGCCATCAATCCTTATTCTTCCCTCAGGTTCTGCCAGCCGGAACAAGGCAGAGATCAGGGAGCTTTTACCGGCACCAGTGCGTCCGACGATGCCCACCTGCAGTGAGGAGATGAGTTATTTTAAAATCTCTAAAAAAAATACATCAGGTTACAAAAAGAGGAAATATTATTGTTGAGCTCTTTCAGATTATTAATGACACTAGTGCTTTTTAAGTATCATGACCATAGACTGTCAATAAAGATGGTTGCATTGTCTACGCTTCCTCCCACTATCCAGAAATGAAGCCAAACATATCTTGTAAATGAACGCTGCCATCTTAGTCATGATCATAGCCTGTATATAAAAACAGACAACACAACAGCTCCCTAAAAGTGAAGCCAAAGCGTCTCGTTTGTCCCCTGGTGGCTGGCTGCATCATAGGCCATAAACCCTGCCTCCACCATTTTAGCAGTTAAATATATTTTTTTAATGATAGTTTCTGTCATTTTAAGTTGTTTTTAATCACACTGATGTTTGTTCAAGTGTTTGACACAGGACCTCCATCCCCTGTTGGCTACTGCGCAGGCTCTGGCTCCAAATGATGTCATCGGCCCAAGATGGCAGCGTATTTTCAGTATATGGGACATTCTGTCTTTGTGTCTGGATAGTGGGACGAGGTGGAGACGCGCCATTCATCTTTATATACAGTCAATGGTCCTGACACTAAGGGACCGTTTCATGTGGCTAAATGGGAAAACTTGAAAGTCAGGCTCCTTCAAAGATGACAATTTATATTTAATTTCATGTATTAGAAACTATGACCAGTCCAGAGTACTGACAATAAGCAAAACTCTGTTGGTCGAACCCAATGAATAGGAATGGTCTCGATATTTGTCACTTGTTCAATTGAGCTGCTGATGGCACACACGGCTACGTGTCAACATGTAGGCCTTTTATATGCCACGACACAGTCAATGGGAAAACCTTTGTTTAGACAGTAGATTACCAACCACATTGCTTGCATAACAAAGAACCGTTTTGCTCATAACATGCCAACACAAACAGAAGGTGCAACACACCTCTCGCACACAGTTTTGTCCCCTTCTGCCCACTAACTTTTGGAGTGGAAAGGATCAAGATGTTTATGACTGGGTTTGTTTCTGAGTGAGTTATTTGAAATGACAGTAAACTTAGATAGAATGGGATAAAATCAATTCCTCTAAAAAAAAAAGCCAACACTGGTGATAATCACATGACAAACCACTGGGTATCTCCATCTAGTTCTAGTAAGAAACAATCTTGTCACAAAACCAAGAGCAGAAATACCAGCAATGAAATGTGACTAGTATCATTCTGCATAAGCTGCTGTGTGAGTGCACAGCTATGACTAAAGCTGCTCCTCTCAGGACTGATCTATAGACATTCCACTCAGGTGGTAGCAAAGTTGAGAATGTTTACATGTTCCTTATAAAAAGATCCTCACACTAAAAGCGCTATTGAACAGTTATTACAGACAAAGGGTCGTCCCTCTCCAGCAAACATCACTTAGACCTATGCTAGTCAACAAGTGGTTCAATTGTCTAGACTTCCCCTATTCAGAATATGTACAGTATTCAGTCTTGTATGCTTTCTGACTGTAAAGCATCTTTGTTTGGAAAAGTGCTTTAGAAGAAAATGTTCTCAGTTGCAAGTATAAGGACCTTGCCCTTAACAACCTGAAGCCCAAGGACAGAAAACGTGGGGACCTTTAATATCACACCATAAATTTCAACTAGGCTTGAGTTAGTCCCACCTATCCTGGCCTGGCCACAACGCCAACTCTGGCAAACCAATCCCGAAAGGAGGACTGTCCAAAAGGTTGACTACCTGTGGTAAAAATACAGTTACTAACCCAAAACACATCACCCTCTCATGTGGGACCTAAGGGCAAAGGCTATAGGAGTGTGTAAGAGAATACATAAGCCTAGACCAGCAACTTACACCAGTTTAAAAACACACACAAAGTGACAAACATACACCAAAGATTGGCAATGCGCTGCCCCATACCCAGGAATGAAGCCAAAATATCCTGGATATGAAGGCCACCGTCTTTTGCATTTGGAGCCAGAGTCTGCACAGAGTGAGGTCCAACCGATACATACACGCGACCAATCACACGTCAGTCCCTGTTGTCACTCATGACATTTAACCCCTGTTCATAAAGCGTGAAAGAACTAACAAACCTATCGGTAAAATGAGCACTTGGACATTCACCTGTCTAAAATGACAGAAACCATCTTTGAGGGGTTTCATTTTTATAAATTTTTGTGGTCACCATTTACCTCAATTGTATTGGATTTAGCTGCAAAGCTGTTTACCCCTGAAACTCCAAAAATGTTTTGTGGACACACTTCACCCAACCCTCCGTCGGCATAGTGGGGAGTAGATAATGAGTGAATTTTCATTTTTGGGTGAACTATCCCTTTTAGTGATTTCTGATCTCATCTTTACAGGAAAAGGACTGAGCATTGACTGTGAGCAGGATAAATGATGTGAACCCAGAGCCTTTGTATAGATATCGTCTATTCACCTCAATGCCACTATGTTTCCCGATTGGCAGTGAATGCGAACAAGGTCACTCTCAGCCATGAAAAAGAACGAACATTTTAAACAGTTGTCGGGGTGGATGAGTCTCACTTTCATTGGTGATCATTATTCAAAGATGAAAATATTCTACCTTTTCCTCTTATTTCTGACAAACAATGAACATAAAAACACACACAGTTCATGTGTAGCATGATAACTGGTGATCTTGATTTTCTGAGTCTAGAGATAAATAGTAATCCTTTAGCGAGATATTTCTCTCCAAACAACAGAAGGTCAGCTGAGATGTTGTGGACAGTCGAGTGCTTTTATATGATTATGTGAAGCATATGACTGTAGAGTGAGGGACACAGTGAATGCATCTTGTACTGTAGGTGGTAGGTGCAGTTTTCCTTGTGAAAGGGTGTCAGGGGAACTGTCAGGATGCACAAAGCCTTTCACCCCCATGGCATCCGGCAGAGATCCCTCCCAGGGGCTGTCAGAGCCAGGGGCTCTACACTTATCAACCCATCCATTGTGAAATCAGCCGCCCTGGCCAACCATAGCCATGCAAAATACACCCCCAGCATTAAACACAATTTCAATCATCCTCAACCATCTCCCTCTGCCTTCCACTCTCTCTTTCCTCGCCCCTCTACCTTGGCCTCTTCTCCCTCTGGAGTGAATAAACTGTTGTCACCATCAGGTAGCTCAAAATGCAAATTGGGAACAAATGGATCCACTTGAACAGTCTTAATTACATGATATGTATTCCATGAATCACAAATGGTATAGTCCTCAAGATTCAGCAGCACAATATCCTGTCCCTTTAATAATTGATTTGAAAAATAATGCCACATAAAAAAAAAAGAATCGCACCACACCTTCTACACTGGCTGCATATCAACCCGGGTCATGGGCTGTGCACACCAGTGAGCATGCACAGGTGGGAATAAAGACAAGAACCTTTTCTCTGGATGTGAAGACAACAGTCAGGTTCTTCAGGACCAAAGGCTCAGTGGCACTGTAAGAGAAGGCGACTCTGTCGAAGGTGATGGAGCCTCTCCTCGGCCAGTCATGTGGAAGCTGTTTGTCCGTCTCCCATGGTGCTTCACTCTCCAGCTCTGCATACTCAACCACCCTCTCCACCGACGTCATCTACGGAAAATACAACGATTTACTGAAAAACTAGAATAACAAAATATTACATCCCCGGGGGGATCGGAATAGAAATATGTAGAGACCAAGACAATAACAATAAATAGAAATACACAATATAGGTAAGAGTATAAAATTAAGAGATTGTGAAAACATATGTGCATTATATTACAACATATAAACAGACGCCAAAACAATAAAATATGCAGTATATACAATAATACAGTCTTTACAGAACAGAAGATAACATATCATAAATAGGGTGTCATGTGCTGACAGGGTGAAATACGTCCAGGACTGGTCTATTGACTCAGAGTGTCTAACACTCCCAGAGAGGAATTGATAAGTCTGATGACGACAGGAGGGAATGACTTCCTGTGGTGCATCTTGGTGAGACTGAAATATATTTAACATTTATTGAAACATTTCAGAGAGGAAATCATGATATGATTTACACAAATTGTAGGTTTGGTCAATATGAGTTAAGTGTTCGAACGTGAATATCCCCACCATGTTCTCGATCTCTGCGCTCTGTCTGACCCCCCACTGAAACATGCCGGTGAGCGTAACAGCATAAGACAGAATCAGACCCACCGCACCTGGCTCCAACCCTGTAATATCAGAAACACATGTAAAAACATACAGTCCCACAGTTATGAGCTCACTATTATGGTGTCACATGTCAATAAAGTGTTATATGTTTTTCCCCCAAAAAAATAAATAACATACAGTACCATCCCTGAGGTAAATGCAGCCAAAAGCAGTGATGGTGACAAAAATGGAGCAGATTCCATCAAGGCGCACAGCCAACCAACGAGAAGTAGTCAGGAACAAGAACCAGGCCTCTGTAAACAACCAGAGTTTAGATAATACACACAATATTAATTACATGAAATTAAAAAGTGTAACATTAGTTTAAATGTGTATGTTAAAGTATTCATTTTTCTTTCACCTGAGTGAAGATCTTGATATTCATCAAACATTTGCTGGAACCTCTCCTGAACCTTGAAGGCTCGGATTGTGCTCAGGCCTTGGAGAGAGGAGGAGAGGTGGGAGAAGACGGGACTCCGAGCTGAAAGACAAGGATACAGACCAGCGTCAACCATCTGATCACATTCAACTGTAAAGTCAGCTGTCTATCTAAGTGAGCCAGAAATCATTATAAACTATTCAGGACTAATGTTTTGAGGTGTTCTGCCTGAAATGGGTAATTTGGTAATCAGCAGTATATGCACTTTAGCTCTAAGTTTCTGATTAACTGGTCCTAAATTTGTATTTGTTCATTTTACAAAAAACAAATAAAAACCTAAATGTTTCCTCTGAGCTCTTTGGCAGACTGGTTCCCTCGTGATAAAGAACAACACTTTTATCAAAGTGCATTTGAGCGCTCGGCCCAGAATAAAAAAGATAAACTAAAGCCTGCACTGGCCTAGTCATACACACTTGGCATTTTTCCCCCATTGTATGTGATGTCATGAACTCCCGTCTCTAGAGGAAACTGCGTGTGGCCGAGCCATAGGCCGCCACCACCTTTGGCCTTTATGCTAATGACCAGGGCTTTCTTCAATGGTCTATTAGCATTCCTGTGGTCCCTTTTTGTCTTTTGGCTCAAATGGACATGTCCACGCCCCCCCCCAACCCACACGGAAAAGAAACATTTACTGGTAGACTCGAGGCGCTTGATGTCCCTGGAGGTTCGCAGGAAGTAGCATCTCAGAAACAGGAAAACGGTGAGAAGAGGGACGATAGGAATGAGGATCCAGGGGATGATGACGGCGGCCACCACGATCACTCCGATGACTTGGAGAAAAACCTGGGACGGAGGGAGAGGATGTGAGCACAATATTAATTAAAAAGCAGAATCGAAAGCTCCGCTGCTGCTGTGTGGGAACAAGAGAAAGTCTTTCAGCTCTATTTGTGCGAGACCAAAATGGACACAGAGAAAGGTAACAGCAGGTTGTGGGACTGAGCTTATGTGACTCACAGTGTGAAAGGAAAACGATCACGGCACTAATTCTCACTTAGTAACAGGTGAGAATTTACCACTTGGCCATTGCAGCTCATATCCCCGGCTCCCCTGGGCTTTCCCTTCAACACTTCTGGCCCGGTAAGCCTCCCTGGCAGAGCAGCCAGCCAACGGGCATGGCCACAGTGACTGGCAGAGAGCGCTGGGAACCACACTGTGGGTGTCTGATACATCACACTGAAACCACACAGCCCTCAACAACACGGTGACTCATCACCTGTCTTAGTGGCTCCGTGACACACACACACACAGACCAGGATACCAGAGCTGCCTAAACAGGATTGGAGGCAGCGAGTGTGACAACAGCAAAGCACCCACACATGCACCGTGTTTAGAACAATGAGCATCTGACAAAGGATCGTCGTGGCCATTAATATTAAAGATTGACTGATTTTACACAAAGCCTACTTGATAGTAAAGACTGTAATGACCGACAAGTTTGAGGTACGCAATGTTGTACTTCTACTTCAATACATTTAAGAGGGAAACACACTTTTTACTCCAGCACATTTATCTGACAGGTGACTTTGCAGATTAAGATTTCTGTTTTCAAAATATATGATAAGACTTATGATGACTCCTTATAGACTAAACTATAATGTAAAGGTGATTTCATAATCACACTATTCTGCAATTTCTGCACTTTACATTTTTTCAAAAATTATCTCACTTTGTAGTTTCATTCAAGTAACATACCATATTGTACAAAGGATTTTCTGCAAACTTCTAAACGCAGGCAAATATATCCATTCTCTGATACAGTCAAAAGGAATATTTGTTACTGTACGGCAACTGAGATCATCCCCCTAAAAATACTCATTTTGATCCACAAAATCTGGATCATGATCCAGATCTGCACCAACTTTCACCTGTTCACAGATATTAGCATTTTGCAAATGCCTGATTTTTCTCATAAAGAAATCTGCATTATTACTTGAGAAATTCACAAAAATTACCAAAAACGTTCACTCACGACATTAAAGAAAGTGGAGGAAAGATATCCTGTATCCGCCCCCTGATCCAGATCAAAATATATCGGCTTCTTCCCTGACCCATAATGCATCCTTCCACCAATGTGTGGTAATATGTCCAGTTATGTTTTGGTAATGCTGCTAACTAAGAGACAAACAAACACAGATACAAAAAAAACATAGCCTCCTTGGTGGAGGTAATGACAAGTTAGGTCTGCAGCCATGCCTGAATATAAAAACTACCTTGCTCTGACCAATAGCTGAAATTAAAGTAACCAAATAAATTCATTAAGTACTACGCTTGAGGCCAATCGTTCGAAACTGAAAGCTTAACTGTGTTACACATTTCATGTTCGATTGGCACATGATAAAATTGAAGCCTCGCACCCTGAAATTAGACACATCCTAAGAGACGAATCGTATAAGACGTGGAGATTAGGATCGTGAGGTTACCTTCAGTGGTCTCACACTAGCCCAGAGAGATGAAAATTTAATTTAGCACCTTAATTACAGATGCTATCTGCCACTTAAGCACACATTTAAGCTTGATCACTTTCAGTCGTAGTTTTACGATGAAAAGCCACTCAATCCCATTTGCCGTTCAGATAAGAGGGTATTACGAGTCTAACCATTGCCATAGAGGAGCCACCACAATCAAACAGTAAGTGGGAGCTGCTGAGCACAACTGATCCCGAGAATTTCACAGTACATAAGTTTCAATCTTAGTCTTGATGGAAGGCTACCAGACTGCAAAGTGAGATGGTGGCACATGGTCCATTACAGCGTGTTATCCATCCTTCCCTTGAGGGGAGCAAATATTAACTGAACAAATGTCTTATCGTGCTGTTTTTCTTTCACTCTGCCGCTGCTGGTTGGTGACACAGTGACACTGCCCATTCATGTTTGCTGGTTGGTTAATTTGAATTCTAATTGGGCCCATTTCAGCGGGGGCCGCGCAGGTCCGGGCCGAGGCCGGCTTATCTGACAGCGGGGTCGTCTGAGGGGACGGAGGAGGAGCAGGAACCATTAGATAGGAGTCTTGCCTCCTCCTGCTCCCAAGGGCCTCTGTCGCCATGGCCCCCGTTTGATGTGATCCATTTGGCGCTTATCATGTCAGCATCGGGAACACCGTGGCCCCCCACCCACACTACACACAAGATGACTCCGATAAACCCGTCCTACAAGCTTACTCTTCACCCTGCCCGGACCACATCCATATCTCCTCTGAAACCACACAGGAACCGAAAACTCCCACAGCCACATCCCACTGCACATAAAAGTGGAGAAAAGGATGAAAGGCTCTGTATACAAACAGTTTAAATAAAGAATTACCGCTAATTGCTCTTTAGCAAGAAAAGAAAGCTACCGCACGCATGTGATTCAATCGCTCAAGCAAACTGGGCGCGCTGCTGTGTCCAAAGACCATTCAGATCTCTGCTGACCCTAATTGCTTTATTTTCTCAATGATCCTATCATCTCTTTGATGTCCAAATAAACGTAGAAAATTGAAGTTAATTGCCATATTTGTGTTCGGCAATGATAGCGACTGTTGTTCCGCAGCAGAACATAAACACTTCCCTTTAATTAAACATCCCTCTGGACATGAGGAAGCAGTACGCTTTTTTTTTTAACAAGCCCCTTTTTCATCCTCCCTTTATTTACTGTCACTGTGCAGTATTTTGCCACGAGGAAAGACGTGCAAACAAAACAGGAAATGAGGAAAATTGTATTCGTAAAGGAAATTCCTCAAAAGAAGTCCTCTGTCACTGCTGGAATTTTCTTTTTTTCCCTCTTATTCCACACTTTCCATGACAGAGCCACACAATAAGTTGCAAGGGTCAGTGGTACTGAAACAAAAACAGGGCCGTTCCACTCGGGCCCTGGAACAATGGAAGTGACCCAAACCATTCTCCGCTTTATTTTAGCATTAAATGCCAAGATGCTGTGGCTTTTCTTTGGGAGAAATGACTGTGGACACCTCCTTCACATTTTCCCCTTTCTTGGCCATTTTCACTTCATAAAGCTGCAGTCAATGTGTTTTGTGTGCGGTGAGGAGGGTCTGACACATACTGCGGTGGTCTCAGTCGCTGTCTACATTGGTGGCTCAAGTAGTCCTAGGATTAGGCCTTTGTGTGGAGTGAAAAGGTAAAAGAAGTCACTTATTTGGGCTCAGTCAAGCTGCTGATTTCCAACCCCATTTTGGAAATAAGAGAAAGGCTTTGAAATGCAGTCTCGCTCTCACAAACACTCTCCCTCCCTCACTATAAATCACTAGTGTCCGGCAAATTCATTCATTCAATCATTGCTCCTTTCTCTTCCTTGTGATAACAACAAAAACTTTTCAAATACACAAAAACCAGCCATTCAACACAAACAAAAGTCACTCACAGAAAGCACAGAACTCATTATCCTCATCATACTGACATGAGGTGAGATTGGAGATGAGATTGCGACTTTGTTATGTAAGTTCCCTAAAAACGACCCCAGACCCGGCCTGTAGTCTGAGTCAGAGCGGCGGCTGAGGTGCTGGACCGCATCAGCATCAAGGAAGACCACACACACAAACCCACACAGAGGAAGCTTTTGCTGGCCAGTGCTCGCCATCAAATGACCATGACTGGTATTGCTGAGTGGCCAGTTAAGACAACACACACACACACACACACACACACACACACACACACACACACACACACACACACACACACACACACACACACACACACACACGTGTCTCCGTAACTTCTGAGGACATTACATTGTCTTACATCAATTTCCTGTAGACCAACTTTAACTTAAAGGTTCAGTGTGTAGAATTTAGTGACATCTAGAGGTGTATTTTCACATTGCAGCTGAATACCCCTCACCTCACCCTCCCTTTCCAAACATGAAGGAGAACCTGTGGTAGCCTCCAGTTGTCATAAAAACTCAAAAGGTGTTTAGTTTGTCCAGTCTGGGCTACTGTAAAAAACATGGCGGCCTCCATAGAGAGGACCTGCTCCTGATGTAAATATAAAGTATTTAAATATAAAAGGGTGAAGAAAACAACAATTTGTATAATTTGGATGAAACACACTAGTGAAACATCACTAGGATTATTTTATATTCAATTTCTGCGAATAGATCCCCTTTTACCTAAATCTTATACACTGAATCTTTAAACCATGGTTACTATTCGCCAAACCTTAGAATTTGACTATTTACATTATAGGGGACTAGCTTTTTGTCCCCCAGATTTAGGTCCCCGCAACATGAGTAATACCTGGACGGACAAACCCATTTTTTTTGTGTTCTGGTTTAGATTTGCACTGATGCACTGAACAAGTGTTGATAGATATTGGTATAAATTCGTCTTTAGGTTTCTCACCTTTGTGTGTCACTTGTGTTTTTCCACCTTGTTGGAGGACACAATGGCACTGTCATAAAACAATGGTCAGAGGGGGATTTATGGCACAGCCTATATATTTCCACAGAGGACCATCCCCTGTGTTTCTCAGGTGAACCTGTGTAACGCCTGGAGCCAGTGCATTCCTCACCTCCTCTGTCACCAGCGCAGTAAAGGAGCAGAGAAAGCCGGTGAAATCCCATCCCACAGCGCTCACAGTTACGTCAGCAGTTCTCATATCCCACAAAGCCACTGAAGAGGCCGGACACACAATGTGCTACAATATACAGACTCACACAATCCACCCGCCACTGTTCTTAGATAATAGCCATCATTGCTAAGTGTGTGTGTGCGCTCCTGTGCTGGGTTGGTGTCTGAATAGACCTGCACACCCACACAAAAAAATATTTACCCCCTCCAGATGTTTGTATGGGTGTTACTGCTGTAATGATTGACGAGCAAATGTTTATGTGCGCTTATATGACATTAACACGGGCGTGAGCAGGTGGAGTCTCAGCATAAACATCCTGACATTCTGAATTTGCATGGGTGGTTAAGAAGACCTGTGAATGTGGCCACGGACCCCACAGTTAGTGGTGTGACTTGGTCAAGAGCCTTCACACAAAATCCTCCGCTGACAGACCCCCGTGCTCACCCCTCATTGTCTTGCCCTCCTCCTCTACGCCCTCTGTGAAAATAGAGGCAACCCGGGATTTAAAGGTCAAGTCCGCACAAAAGCCGACGGTCCCGAAAGCCTGAGGTGTTTTTAATTGACATTTCTGTCTTTGTCCCCCATCCATAAAGAGCAGAGAGAAAGAGCCCTTTTTTCCCAATATACTAAATTACTACTAAATGAGACCTGTGGAAGAAATCAGGCTCTGGGGTTTAACCAGGTTCACCCAGCTTGAGGGAATCCCCTTGTTAGGCGGGTATGGGGGCAGTGCTGAGAGGCTGTGAAGTGCTTACTCCACCATAAAGGAGGAAGCTCCAGTGCAAATCCCCGCACAGAAGCAGCCTCTCCCCATAGGGAGAGATAAACCAGTTAGGGCAATTGTTTATGAAGTTTCACTTTATTCCCCCACTGACAACCATTTAAACAATGACTATAGGAAAATGTCCCTCCGCGAGTGAGCAACAATAGTCGGGATCAGTGGCTTTTCTGCCTTTCTGATACTTGGATAGAATAAAAAGGGGGAAAATCTTCCTTCCTGAAAGCATTAAAGGCTGCCCTGTGAAAGACACCTGCAAACAAGAGCAAGAAAAGAGCGCACACAAAAGTGTTTTGTCCAAAAAGATGCCACCTTTGTCCACCGTCACAATCACCTCCCACTTTCTAGTGCAGCGAAAACACCCAGAAACAACATCCACAGGAAACATTTAGTCTTTTTTTAACACTGTTTGCTTATTATACGGACTTTATCCTTACCTTTGTAATCAGTAAGTAGAAGACCCAGTATGTATTAATATGTCGGATTGTACGTCATGTATGAAGTAAAGTATGTGCAACGCAAGTCTGTTTTCAGTCATGACCTATTCTACTTTCCCCTGTGTTTTGTTGGACCTTATGGGCCGTCTACAAAGTTATTATTTTACTCCAGCCATTATTCACCTTATTATCAAAATGAGGGGAACTATAGCAGACAAAAAGCTTTTGTGCGAATGATCTTTTGTGCTTTCAGCATTTAAGATGGCTTTTGTCTAGCGTGAGATGGGTATCTGCCACAAACATCACTCAGGCATTGTGAGGGGGGGATTCTTTTTCAGCGCGCCTTTGTTCTATTCTTTGGCCCGAACCAAGGAGCCACGCCTGCTCCTCTACCTCGAATTGTGCAGCGAACATTCCCTTCTTTGTGGCGCTATAGGTGCATGAGCTGGCTCATCTCCGCAGGCTTTCGTGGGAGATGGCTGTCACAGTGGCAGGGTGGCATTTGGTAACCTAACCTGGTTACGCACCAGGGTGGCCCTTGGCTACCGGGCCTGTAAGACCGTAGAACCTTAGAGGTGAATTGCGCTGAGAGTAGGCAAGTCCCACTCTGGATGTGATCCACCTGACCCGTCCCCTTCCCCCTCCACCACCACGCACCCAGTTCCACTACTGTACGCCTGCTGATCACACTTTTTCTCTTTGACACTCAACACATCATCCTTGTCACCCCCCGCCCGCTGCTCCTCCTCCCCACTGTTTTCCTCCACATCTGACCCATCATCCCGTGGCCTTCATTTTCCTCTTTGGCTCCTTTTCTCTTGCTCCGTAGTCTCCATACGTGTTCTCAGAAGATGCCGTTTCTGTTGTGTCACATTGAGGGGGCCACGCCCTCAGCCTATGTGCACACTTTTATTAAATCTGTGCAGGCGCTGGGCCGCGCTGCCGGGTAATCCTACAGTAATTGTTTCCAGATTAGGGGGCCCAGACCACAAAGCAGGTTTAGCCAGGCATGAAATGGCCTCCCCATGCCGCAGCGCCAGCGACCAAACCTGCCGAGGTGAGACTCACCTGGATAAAGTCCACAAACGTCCACGGGAGCAGAGAGTCCAGGTAACCGATGTCCTTTGAAAACCTGTTGAGGATTCTTCCTGGGAAACAACACAGACACAAATGAGCAGATCAGATGAGATCAGAGTGGATCTGGGCATGATAGAAGCACATATTACACAGCAGATTTTCTATTGGATACCAAGTATTCCATCAGAATTGATGCAGGAAAATCCGCTGAAAAAGGTGATGTTTAATTGTTCAGTGTGAGATTACACATTGGGTATTTATTATATTTATTAAATCTAAATCAAATAAAGATTTATAAAGCTTTATATTCTTAAGCTTCTCCACACCCTATAAAAACAATTTTATTTGCTTTAATTTACTATTACCAAGCAACTGTTACCAAAGTACCTTTCGACTTATTAGAACGGAGCTTATACACAGAGTGTGATAACAGATGAAAAACACAGGCCAATCTAGATCAAACAATGAATCATTATTTATCTAGCGTTACGTAGAGACTGCCCTGCTCGGCTGAATACGTAAGGGAACCTTTTGTGCGGGAACAAAAGGGCAACAGAAGCCGCGTACCTGCCTTTATTTTCCGACTGCCAGTGTCAGTGACGTTAATTGAGTTGCCTCCAATCTGCTCAGGTGTTCATTATTTTGGCTAGTGGCTCGGCAGGTGCTGTGGCGGCCCTCTATTGTCACTCCTTTAGTAACTTTGCCCCCTCCCTCTATTTTGGATCCCACAGCACATAAGATTACATCCTGGCTGGGTTCACACACTATTTACTGCAGGGTCAGTGATAGCCAATCCACTTACAAGACAACGCGCAAGGGAGAGGCAAGACAGAAAGGATTTTTCTATCTCGGTCCGTGAAGGAAGCCCCCAGACTCTCGGAGTCACACAAGAACCAGAGCCGTGGCAGCAGTGATACAGCTCGAGCTTCAGTTAGAAGACAATAAGCTGCTTGTAGTAAGTGTTTATTCTGTGTCAACGTTACTACAAAATGGCGTCACGTTTCATAATGTACTAAATAAACCAATTGTTTCACACAGTGACATATCGCCAAGCAGACAATAATATCTGTCAGAGGATAGGGTAAATAAAGCAGCACATTTAGGCTACAACCCCTGATTAAGTGAAACCAAACGGGCATGTCGATGAGTTTATCCAGGCTCACAGAAAAGGCCGTGAAACAGGGAGGGATGGCGGAGAGGCACGTTGGCAAAACGTGACGGTATTGCACACTCGAGGCGTTGTGCAGCCATAGCATCACTGACCTAAAAGTTGCCTCCCAGCCTCCTGCTCGGTCCTACGGAGGTGGGCCCTGTAATCACCTCTCTCCACGGCCGTAAGCAGCTTACAGCTTTATCCAAAATGTTGCACCCGCCTAAAAACATGCATGCAGACGAGGCCGGGCTCCCCATAACAGCCATTGCATAAACCCAGCCAGAGCATTATTCCCCACAACAACCTAGCAATGCTCCAAATCAGCGCTGATTCAAAGTCAAGTGGCATAAGCATGTTGTACACTCGGAGGCAGACTAATCTTATTCACAGTGTGAGTGCCCCTTTAGCATACAGACATCCTGAGGGGAAGGTTCAAGCAAGGGGGCAGAGCTGCTGCGCTGTACGAGAGAAGAATATCACTTCTGTAGTCTGGGGAATAGGGGGAGTGCTTGTCAAACTGTGTTTGTGCAAGATCCAATAATATTTTATGTAATTTCACTGTCTAAGCCATAGATGACCCAAATCCATGCATATTTGGCAAACAATGCCAATAAGAAAAGGCTAGGTTTCTGCGGGTTACATCATACCATGGTTGGAGGGTGTTGGAGCAGAGCACATCACTCAGCTATCAGCTGTTTGACAAGCGGCTCAGTTAACAGAGAGTATCAGAGGGGATGAAGTAAAGGCCTTTCTCCATCCTGCACAGACTATAGAGGGGATACATTACAGTGATGCAGTTACACAAAGACATTCACTGCATGGCAATGCCTATGAGGTAAGATCGGTGTGGGACAATGGCTTCAATCACTATGGGTGGTTGTCAACAATATCACCTATTGTGCAGAGAGGGGTATAGACGTTTCAGGATATCAGCAGCATTAGTATCAAACAATTTCTCATGGTTTAAGACTCCAGGGGTGATTTGCACCACTTTTTTCAGATTGGGAAATATCAAGCCCTCCCAACTAAGGTGGCCCCTTCAGGTGGAGATATTAGTTGAGCAGGGCCCCCAATCACACTTAAAGAAGTGGAACAGTGGGGTCCGGCTAGAGCGGGGCGTGTGGCAAATCGCTGTTCCCTGTAAACATCAAGATAAGGGGACAACTCAGAGCCGCTCCATGTGTGGGCCCCGGTGCAGTTGGAGGGGCCTTTCAGTGAAGCGAGCACGATAATGAAGGAAGACAGGGGAGGGGGCTGCCAAGGCTGGAGGTGGCACAGCTCACCTGCACTTCCATGAAGGGCCCGCAGCAGCCCGGGGCAGCCTCCCACCGCCGGCACCTTGCTGCCAATACTAATACATTCTAAATCCATTCTCTCCGCTCACACCGCCAGGCTCCTGCAATCTCCTCTCCTTCCCTTTCATGCAATTAAATAGTGGAAGTGCCGAGCGAGGGGGAGCCCTATCAGCCACACTGCACACACACACACGGCTCCATCTCCACATTCAATTTACACACTTCGATATCATCATCCTCTCTGCACTACTCCCTCCACTTTGCTCTCGACACCAGCCAGAGCTGAAATACAGACATTAAAAACACTGCCTCTGTAAACACAATTAGAATCTCACATCACCGGCGACAGAAAATCTAAAGTTCCCAGTGTCGACGGCAGCTGAGTGACACCAGGCGCTGAGATGGCCCCACTATGCCGACGTGAACGGAGGGATGGTAGAGGCGTGTGTGTGTGTGTGTGTGTGTGTGTGTGTGTGTGTGTGTGTGTGTGTTGTCTGAAACTCCACTCCTTCACTGTGCTGATGAGCTGAAGCCCTGGCCTGCAGTCTCTGAGGGGATTAGCCCACTCAATGACACTAAATTACAGGGATCAACATCAGCTCAACACATCCACCACTGTCTGTGCTGCTCTAACTGGATCAAATTTGGATGAACAGCTGTAATAAGTCTGTACTTATTAGCAAAATTGAGCAACGCGAATATATTAAGTCGGGCAAATCCACATAATGGAGGTAATTTCAGCCTTGCATTGGGATCGACAGGCTTCTCGCTATCATACAAGTTATCGAATAGTATTGTCGCAACATATAAAGGTTTTAATCACCAAAAAGCCCCAACTTGGAAATCAACTATCTCCACACAGCACAAAAGATAACACAGAAACACGATTCAAACGGCGCAGAGGCATTCAGCGGCTGATACAGAGGAGCTACAGTGGCTCTCCGTCAATCATAATTCACCACTGCTGTACTCTATTGTTACAAACCACATTCACAGAATAACAAATAAGACCTTTGTGCAGCGAGGCCTGAAATGGTAACCTTTAACTCTGAGGACAGCTATCACTCACACACAACACGCCCTCGCACACACACACACACACACACACACACACACACACACACACACACACACACACACACACACACACACACACACACACACACACACACACACACACACACACACACACACACACACACTGGGGCCCATTCAGCGGCAGCACACACATCCCTGAGACACATGTAAACATTTGTCAAATCCTTAACAACACATCGGCACACAGTAGGAATTACTCGCACTCACGGCAATACAAGAGTGGACGTGGAAGCAGCAGTGACAAGGTGGTGACAGTTATTTTTAAAAAAGGGAGAGTAAAAGTACTTTAGACAGAAGGGGGACAACAAGGAGGAAAGAAGAGAAAACGGCAGAGTTGACAACAGCTGTCTCTGTCTTGAGGTTTGATAAAGTGAATGAATCACCCAAAAATACAGAGCAGGAGAATAAAAGGAACACAATTCAGTGAAAGTTCTAAAAAGAAAGAGGTCAGGTTCATTCTTAATCTAGTGTTGACAGGATAAAAGAAACGGTGTGTGGGGCAGTTGTCTATAAATCCAGTCAGACACACCGTGCTGTTTGCCAGCCTAGAGGCCGAGCTGTAATGACTGGACTGGTCATACAATAGTTACTGATAGCGGCACAACAGCAATCAGATAGCAGTGTCTGTTAAGCCTCTCCTTTGCTGCACTATTAAACAGATTATTACATTATTCAAAGTGTTTGTTCTCCTCCTGTGTGTAGATTACCGGGCAGGGGCACACCCAGATAAGCTGCCAGGTAGTCAAATACGCAACACAACGGCGGCAGTAAAAACAAAAGCCCAAAGATTAAGACCTGTGGTGTTTGCACCAAACACTGCTTCGCAAAGGAAAGCTTTGTTGCTACACCCACTGCTAATGCCAGTGGAAACCGCAAGCTCCTCAACACCCACAAATCATATTTAGACTTGTGTTACCAGCTTATTATGAGTCATTATACAGAGTCAGGTTCCCTACTTGCTGAGAATTCCCACCCGAGCTGATTGTGTCGTACATGCACCTCCACTATGAAAAGATTAGGCTGAGTAATTATCTGTTGACAGGTGAACAATGCTGCAGAAAAATTTAAGTTATCGAAGTGGGCCACTCGACAGTTGACTGTGGATACGAACGACAGACAGTGCTGACATGATTTCACCTGATTAAAAGAGCGTTTTTTAATTAATACCAAGAAAATCATGTTAAATCAAGAGGAGCAGAAGGTTTCACAAAGGATTCAAACATAACTTGAATTATTCTCGCAGTTTTAATCGCTTGTTATTTGAGGTGACGTGAAAACACACCTGCAGAAATACAAAACAAAAAAAGAAACAGCAGTCCTCCCTGAGTAAAGACAGACATATTTGAAGTGTTTGCTCACTTTTAATATCGTGTCCATCTGTCCACTCCATTGAGCGGGCGGCTACGGCCTACAAAGCTAATGAAATAATCAAAGATTTCTGATACAGTGCACAAGACAAATACGTCTGTATTTGCACGGCTCTCTTATCCAAACACAACACTGTCCAAGATCTACTGCAAACAGTATTTATTCTGCATGACTGTTTGCTTTATTTGTATGGGCTCTTAATAAGGACGATAACACTCCCTCTGCTCATTTTAAAACGCATTATGGGTAATATAAAGTCACGTTACAAGTGTTTTTGTTTTTGACAAAAAATGCTTTACTTCCCAAATGCAACTTATATGATGCCAGTTCGTTAACAATTAGATCTAAAACCCGAGAAAAGCATTAAGCCAAATAAAAAAATTCAATATCATTATATATTTTGTAATTTAATTAAAATCAACAACATTTTATTATATTTATTTAATTTTTAAATGTGCATAATATAAAATAATATCTATCATTTTATGTGAATTTTACATTTTAATGTGCCATTTCTTGTTGTAAGATACACAACTTGATAGAAATGACAAACACTAGAGTTAAAGGGCAGGCACACGGATGTTTGTTAAGTGGATCACGACGCCACAAAATCAAGTAACAGTCTGCTCTCTAGTGGTGAGATGTCAAAACAATAACTTCCACAACAAGTGCAAACTAGACGTCACAATCGGCTCATCGCTCATACAACCCTGACAAATGCTACAAATCGGTTATCAGTTATTCAGATGAATACCTGATGAGGTGGAGAGCGGCTTACCGATTGGATTGATGTCGAAGAAGTGCACCGGGGTCCGCAAGATGGCGGTGAACATGCTGTTGTGCAGGGTTTGGGACGAGCTCACCAGGACATTAAAGAAAACCAAGCTGCGGAGGAAGCCGAAAACAACTGAAGAGGCTGTTAGACCTGAGGAAAGCAGAGGGAGATAATGCATCAGCACACCACAACGCTACACATGCACCTGTTCCAATATTAGCTTCCACAATTAAGGTGACATTATTAAGCCAAAACATATGTCTTCCACTTCGGGGTCTCTCAATCATGATTTTTTGACTTGAATGCTGATCCATCACTGTGGATACAAAGGCTGAACGAGGGAAAAGGGTGGGAGTCACACAGGAAGATAATCGGAGCAATCCAACAGCAGCTAACAAGAAAGGCGCTGCTATCTCCCTGTACAGCTGAGGCCCATGTACACATACACTGGGCCTTGAAGGCCTTGGGCCACAGCCAAAGAACTGTGGGTCTGTTCACTGAATGGCGGCGAATTGAGAGCCTCACAGTACATAAAAAGGTATGTGCGCTTCGTGGGCTTCACCTGCGTAAACACCTAGGTACAGGTCAAGGTCCAGCTGCCGAGGGAGGCTGCCATTGAGGTGCTCTGTCACATTGACGTGCTTCTGTTCAGAGGCCCTGCGAGTCGGCCACAAAAGACACAAACAAAAAAATCCACAAGGACAAGTAAACACAAGGAACAAAATAAAGCTGCAACATGAAGGCAAAAGAGACAAAACACATTCCTCCCATCCTAAAGTACAAGGTCAGTTTCAACAAGTGACAGATAATGCCAAGAAAAACAGTTTTTGTTCAGTTGTCTTCTATTAAAATATCAACCACTTCCAGTCTGTGGAAATATGTCAGTTTGGCTCACAGGACCTGTTATCCATCGTTTTTCTTTTGCAAGATTTTTTTTATTTATTTTGGTCCAGGGTGTAAAAGAAACAAAATCTCACCAGCAAGCAAGCCACCAGTCCTGCAGCACGAATGTGATCTACACAAAAATGACAACAAATTTTGAGAAACAGAGAAAAACAAAAATAAAATCACATTAAACTTCTTATCTTGGCAATTATTCAGTATTATATCAAATACAGACCAAAATCAAGTGAAGAAAAACTCACATGTGCTAAGGCATTGAGTAAAAGGAGCACCAAGAGGACCAGGATGTTAGCACCTGCCATGAAATATTGCACATACAGACGCAGGCCGACGTTTCCCTCTGAGCGCGTCTCCTCCTCTGTTGGTCGCACGACCTGCAGATAGACGCTCGTGTCAACCAGTCACTCAGCACCGCACAACATCAAGCTACAACCGACAGAGAAAATGTGAGTATCTTCTGCTCTCTAGTGGTCGAACGGATGCACAACTGGCCTTTTTCCCTCCACCACGAGATGCTAAAAAGTATAGATGACAACTGATTTGAGCTTCTCAAACTCAAAACTACGCAATTAAATGATTTACTCAAAGGTCTGAAATGTACCTACCGCTGAAGGTGGCTCTCCTCCTTCGATCAGGGAGTAACGAGAGGAGGAAAGGGAGGACATGGAGGACATGGAGTTGTCAGACAGTGTATGGGAGAAGCGGGAGACAGTCCCCGGGATGGGAGTTGTTCCTTGTCTCTCCTCCTCCTGGTTCTCCTCCTCCTTAAGCAGGGAGGTGAAGTCCAGTCCACAGCTCTGCAGCTCCCTGTAGGTCCCTTGTGCCACCATCTGGCCCTGACCACGACAGAGAAGAGAAACTGACGTGATATTCAACCTGAAGAACATGTATCGCTGCCAGTATTGATGATATCGATTTACACTCATCTCATAATCTGATATCCTAATAGAGGCTTCTCTATTAGTAATTAAAATAACAAATTGATGTAATCTTTATAGATAATATATATTAATTAAGTACAAGGGTAAAATCCTTCACAGAGTTTTAGCGGCCCTGTAAAATAGTGGTGTTTTTCCTTTATTTATTTACTGATAATCAGGGTGATGTGGACGTGGATTGATCAGATCTGTTAAATCTGCTATAGCTATTATGTACTATTCTGACTGCAGCTGCAGAACTCAGGTAACTACCAACCTTTAAAAAGAAACCTTCAAGTCTTCAAGAGAGAATGTGTGATTCTCATGATGCAGACTTTGGGTGTTGAATAACTAAAAATGATGCTATGAGGCAGAGACTGTACAGTAGAATCAAACAATGCTAACGTGTGCTGTGTTTAAAATATTTTTTATAGAAAATACTTTGAATACTTAAAGCGTCATAACCAGTATGGTTATCAGTATTGTCAAGGTATTTTTAAACTGTGCTAAATGCTCAAAACAAAAATTCCTTAGAAATAAAATAACATAGCATATATGAAGTACCATATAAAATGTGCAACATTAAAAAGGAGGAATAGTGGTAATTTCAAATTTTTAAATGCTGAAGACAGCAAATTAGAGAACACTTCCGACGTTGTCCGCTTAGACAACTGAAATAAATCTGTAGCTCTGACACTGTGTTTTTTACTACAACCGCACATTGCTTATTGCGCCTGTGTCTTAGTGACTAGTAACCGTTTCATCCCTAGTGTCATTGTGAGCAATTCTCTTGGACATGAAAACTTTACTTGATACAAACACAATTAAGAACAAACCTCCTTTAAGACCACTATATGATCCGCAGCCTTCAGATACTGCAGTTGGTGCGTAACCAAGATGCGAGGCTTCTTCCTCAAAAGTCCACAGATGCACCTGAGTGAAACAAGTCATTTTGAGAGGAAATGACAAACCGTGAATGAAAACAAGGGGGGAAACGTGTTGAACCAGACTTACTCTTCAAAGAGGTGCCGGCCAACCTCAGCATCCACAGCACTGAGTGGGTCGTCCAGCAGGTAGATATCTGCATCCTGATACACTGCTCTGAAACACACAAACACACACACACACACACGTATATGAAGGTTAGCTTTGTGAGTCACACCACAGATACAAATTACTGGAAAGTTATTCAACACACCTGGCTAAACTAATCCTGGCCTTCTGTCCTCCACTAAGGTTGGCCCCTCTGTCCCCGACCATCGCCAGGTCACCACCTGGCATCAGGTCTATGTCCTGAGCAGGGTCCAAGTGCAACTTTACCAGTTATTCACATTCACACCGAGGTCACTGCAGGTTACACGTGCTAAAACTGTGCAGATAACTGGCCGGCATAGCGTGAAAGTACAACGGGAAATGGGATTATTTGGGAACATGACTCAAAGTGATTCTCACTCTCTTGAGGGCGCAGGCTCTCAGAACTCGATCATACTTCTTGGGGTTGAGCTCTTTTCCAAAAAGGATGTTGCTTCGAATCGTTCCGGGTAAAATCCAGGGCTGCTGAGAAGTGTAGGTGAGCTCTCCTTTGACTTTGACCACACCACTCTCCTTACTCAGTTCTCCCAGGATGGCACTGAGAAGTGAGGACTGACATGTACCAACACACAAACACACATCATTAGTGTCTTTGACGTTATTGAAGCAATGTTTCAGCACAGGTTGATGCCGATGTCACTTTATAAAAACTGCCCTTCAGTCAGAAACAATTTTGTATGTACCAATGTATTGGATTTAAAAAACCGCAACAAGTTCTGGGATCCCCCTGCTCTTCCATGAAAATCCCAAGTTAGAGAGAGCACACTTCCAGGAAGAGAAGGAAGCTAAAGCAGCTTAAATACAGGGCGCAATGTGAGCTTTACCAACCGAATGAAATAGGAGGGGATCAGCTGAGCCGTCAGCTGATGTGAGCAGGCACAAGGATCTGCTGCCGTCAGCTGATGTGCTGGATCGGGGCTGAGCTTGACGTCGTGACCGGCCTGAACAAAAAGCTATGCTCACTTTCAGCATGGCTCTGAAGACACGGCTGTCCAAAATCTACTGGCAGTTGCCATAACAACCACAGTTACAATAGAGTGTCCAGTGGAGGAGGTAAACAGCCATAACAAACTGTCTCAGGGTCAATAAGTGACACAATGCTGCTCTAAACAGGACAGAATTTGAGAATTTACAGTATGACCTAGGTAAGATATTGCTTCACAGGTGGGTGTGATGTGGTTCAATGAAGAATAAACTCATGTTGACATCTGGTTCACACAACTCTGGTGAAGCCAATCACCACCTGGTAATTCTCTTTTTATTTAGGAATACACGGTTGTTTTAAATTTGGTTTCTGTGGCAACAAGTCTGTGTTGACACACTGGTAGTAGAGTATTAGGGAGTAACCATAGCGACGGAGGGGGGAGTAAGCAACAGCAAATAGCAGCATGGTGGCGGCGATGATGGAATAAAGGCTAGGAAAGGTCCAAGAAAAGTTTCTGATGCTAAAAGATAAAATGAACTTGACGAGTAAAGATTACAGACTAAATTAGAAGTATGAGGTAAGGTCATGATGACTGTTATTACTCTCACTGCCAGAAGGGGGAGACAAAAGCACTGCAGATTTTAAGACAACTGGGTTTTCCTGAAACTTCTCCCATCAAACACATACATAACAGAAAACGAATTACTGCTCACTAAGCATCATCTCCCAGTTATAGATCCATTCCTAATGCACACCAATGATGAACAAGCAATTGCAAAGATAAGTATAATTTCTAGTTCAGTTAATAAACTTTTTAATGCACTTATTGTAATTCCCTTTGGATAAAAGCGTCAGGTAAACAATATGTTATGTAACTTGAATTCACTGAAAATATTGAATGTCTCTTTGTATCAGTCAACTTTGCCTCAGTTGCATTTGATACGGCATTTAAGCTGAGAACGTTAATGTCATTCATGGTAAATAAAGTTGATTTTACAATATGAACTGTTCAGACGATGCGTCTCAGGTTTGAATCACGTGTGTGCATGAAAATAAACGTGTGACTAGGGAACAGACCTGACCTTTCCAGCACCGACAGGTCCAATTACTGCCAAGAGCTGCTCGGGCCTCACAGTGAAAGACACATTCTGTAAAGTTGGATTCTCTATCATCTGTAAAAAAAAAAGGAAATGAACTTAAACACGGCCATGTCCTGACTATGCAATATGTTAAAGTCTGGTTTTCCCATGGATTTAACAATCTGTGTAGCATGTGACACCATCTAAGCTTAGACCATCGAGGCATCTAAGGATTACTTCATGTGATACATATTTAAGATAAAAGAGTGTGACCCATTTTCCACAATGCTCCTTACTTTATCCCAGTAGCATATTAAATCCTGAATCTTCACCACACAGTCCTTCTTATCTGCCCCAGGAAGTCCCCGATGTTGAGTAGCTACTTCATCCAACAGCAAAAAATTCTTTGAGGAAGAGTCACATTCGGAGCTTCAGTTTTCACAGACGATAATTAACACACACTTTACGTAAATATGTCTCCTGACGTGGCGCATTTACCTGAATCCTTCGGATGCTGATGAGAGACTCCGAGACCTTCTCTATGGCGAAGGGGAAGAAGAGTGTGATGGTGAGTCTGACGGCCCCGTAGAAGGAAACAGCCATGAACACTCTGCTCGAGGACAACGTGTTCCCTGTGAGTACGTAAACGCACACGGTGTTGAAGATGATGATCTTGCTGGCGACGAAGAAAGACGCCATGTTCAGGCCACGCAGGTAGGAGCTTTTCATGATCTTGGAGATTTCCATTCTGTGCAATGACGAGACACGTCCATCAGAAAATGCTGATTTACTGTATGTATATTAGTATTGTTTATTTTTCGCATCATATACGACTAGTTGTTTGTTTATATGTTTGTTAATGAGAGAGACTTGCTACTTTTCTTTTTAGCAAGTTCCCTGAAAGAAAAGAAAACAGAAAAATATCATCAATTACCTTCTGATCTCATCCACCAATGCAACGAAAGGCTTCTCCCACCCGTACATCTTTATCACACGGATCCCAGTGACGACTTCATTCATCGTGCGTATTCTCTCGTCTGTTAACACTGCTGTTTCAGCCCTGCAACAGCGACAGAGAACAACAGTAGTGTTGGCGCCAGTGCAACAGCAACTTACAATAGCAGGAAGAATTGAAAAAGTTCATTCATGATATTTAATTGGGTTTTTATTTCAATTAAATCTATTTCTTTAAATAAAACAATAAAATTAGATGGTCAATTAAATTTTGTTCATTCATTTGAATTTACTCAATTAAATTAATTCAACTTTATAAATCAGGAAAATCTTTGATTAATCGGGTGCATGACTACAGACCTTAGTCTAGAGAACAGACGTCCGAACATGGTTTGTACTGGCATCAGGAAGAAGAAGACGGCCATTCCCGCAAGGCATGATGGGCCGATCGTATACATCAACAGTAATACCACAGTAGCTGCTTGTAGGGGGGCCACCCACAAAAAATGCAAGTACAAGGTTACCTGTAAAATAAAATAAAAAAATGATATATATATAAATGCGAATGTAAGATCTGGAATGTTGAACTAATAAGTCAAATGTAAAATTTCAGATAATCACCTCATCAAATTTGTTGACGTCATTGGAAACAAGGTTGACAATTTGTCCTGTGGTAGTTTTGGCAAATGCCTTGTTGCTAAGATGCAGAGCCTGTGCAGAACAAAAGAGTTCTATCAAGTTATAAAAACAACGGGAATTATTTATACACAGTGACGGACCTTCCGATAGATCATGTGGCACATGGCCACACGGATCTTCATGCCTGCTCGCTGGACATGGTAGAAATAGAGATGATGAAGGACAGCCAGGAGCATGGCTGACAGTGAGATGCCTGCAGCACACATGTAGGCCTCATGGACTGCAGCTGTGTCGATCGGCTCACTCCTCTCAAAGTATTCGATCAGCTTCCCGAGGAGCAACGGCTGAATCACTATGATCACTTCCTGATAGAGAGTGGGAGGCAAGGCAGACATTAATGTGCTGCATTAAAACACATCTTAATGTTGGGTTTCACTTTGTGACAACACTGTACCTCTATGAAGATGAATATTCCAATTAGCGAGTACGATTTCCAGTAGCACCGAACAAGAACTTTGGAAAGCTTCGGCGGGCGCATTTCTTTCGCTGCCTGTTGAACTTCGCGATTCCAGTACCTTTGAAAAGAAGTGACAAGAAAAGCCACAGTTACATTTAGTCACTATTCTTTAACAAAGCAAACTTAGTCAAATTAACACAATGCGGGTTATTCCCAAGAAAGCAATGCTACTGAAAGCTTCTCGTAAGGAATCGCTTCATTAAGTAGCATAACCGTCAATATACAGCTTGTGAGGATGTTACCTGCATGGGATCAATTCTAGTACAACTTCAAAATTGAATATGTATATAAATATTTCTGAGACCAACATAATGAGAAAATATTATCAAAACTCTATTTTGAATTTTAAACTAATTAATTTGTTGAAATGTCCTTTGTTGAGGGTTAAGAACAGAGGATGTCGCACTTTGTTAAGCCCCATGAGACATTGTAATTTGTGAATATGAGCTATACAAATAAAATTTGATTGATTGATAAAGTTAATTCAATTATTATTATTTTTTAAATTACATTAATTAATTGGTTCTTTTAAATCATGTCATTTAATAATAATAAAAATGTTCTTCCATTCATTTGGTTAATTAATTAATTAGTTTATTTTAGTGTAGCCAGCATATCTATTTTTTGGAAAATGTTATCATCCATAAGGTATGTGTTCCTCCATTTTGGTGAAGACACACCAAGTTGTAAATTGCTGCAGTGTTTAATAATGGTGACATTTCAGTAAGAAAACTGTATCTGCTACGAGCCAACTGCACTTAAATCCACAATTAAGCTCTCAACTCAAAGGCCTCCTGCCAGACTCGCGTTGTGTTCACACACAGATTTAAAGTAGCATATGGCTTCTCCTGACTCAAGGTCAGTGTGGGGGAAGAGCCCCCTCTCATGTGACAGGTCGGACAGTACTATTTATATATAAGTAGGTTCCTCTCCACACAGAACAAGTCTGATGTCACAGGTCGTGGTCACTCTGCTATTTAGGGAGGGTCCAGGCTGAGGAGAGTCAGGAGGTGGTGGAGACACTAGAGTCTCTGGTTGGCTACAATTCTGGCTATATTCTCCTTGAGGAGAAGTGGTCATTTTAATATTTATAAGTTATTTCTGGGAGTAAAGCTATGAGTGTGGTTTACATACGGGTGAGAGTGCCAGAGCTTTCTTCTTACTATTTTCCTTCAGAGGCACTTTAAGTTATCGTTGATGACTAGAAACCTTGTTGTGGGCTGGATGTCAAGAGAGGCCTCTCCCATCTAAACCTGAGTCCTGTGTTGTTAGTCTACATTCACAATAAGGTGTGGCTACCTGACCCGTGGCAGTCCTGACAGGCCCCAAAAAACATGAAATTTGAGTTTGGATCAGTCACATTTGACTGAGCTTTTTTACACCGCCTACAATCTAGGAAAACAAGCAATAACCATACGTGTCAGGGACAGGATTACACAGTGGAGCTCATATTAACTGCATCAGGCTCTGGTTAGGTTCTGACACAAAAAACGTGCCCGTCCAGTCAGGGTCGGTTAATTCTGTGCGACTGGAGGAAAAGCAAAGTGAGACCTTAAGTTACAGTGATCCACCTTTAACGAACAAAGAATCTTTGTCTCGGGTTCGGGCGAGTTCTGACAGAAAAATTCCGCCCGAGCACTATTGTGCGGATAATAGTAAAGAAGGTGTTACTATGGAGGTGGTTGGTTCAGTTTCTGGTACCATAAAATGTACTGAGGTAGACCCTCCATCATGAAAGTCGATACTGGGAAAAGGTCAGTCGGTATTTTTGCATGTCCTCCTGAAAACCTGTGAAGTGGGGGGAGAGCTGCAGTCATGGTAACCAGCTCGTAAAGGGCCTGGCTGGTACTGGCAGGCCGCAAACTTGCATGTGCAGGGGTTACAAAGCCCATATTCTCATTGTGGGAGTTGTATAGAGAGGACAAGCATTATAGCTCCTGACCATGTTTGAACAGTAGATTATACTGCTTGATATCAAAGGTCGACTTTCTGTAAAATGCAGATTACTGTGGTGTCTATCCTGTCAAAGAAGAAAGCTGGAAATGTGCATCTCAATACTATTAGATGACACTGAAACACATGCAAATAGCAAAAAAACTAAAGTATTTAATGTCATACCCCTGTAGTTCCTCCCCAAGTCTATGGGACGCATCCTCGGGTAGAACTTTATACATGTCATCTTCCTCCAATTTCTTCTTGTAGCCGATTCTGAACAAGGGATTCAGCCAACTGGAGATAAAAAAAAACATATAGTAGTGAAAATAATTACTGAAATGACAGACATTCATGGGTAGTAAGTACATGTATTGAAGTAAATATGTACAGTTTTAAAATCAGACAGCAGTAGGCTACTTTTTACTGCAGTATGACTCAGATTAGGGCTGAACAGTAAAACGATGTCAATTCTTGTCACAATCAAATTTTAATCAACAACAATCGACAATATGACATATAATGATATAATGCTTATTCATTCTGCAACCACAGTAAAGAGGCATACTTAGAAAAGATGTAAAGTGTTTGTCATTCAAAATTCTTATCAACAGAATTTTTGGCCATGTGTCCCCAGCCCTAATTCCGATGTAAATCCTGTGGGCCACTTTTGTTTTCCTGCTTACTAAGTTCTTCATGTTATATACCCTCATTACATTAATGGATATACAGGATAAATAAAATATCTGAAACTTTCTTAACATTGTTCGACCAGAGAAAATTAAAATCAACTTTCACATTGAGACAACAATGTGGATGTGGAATCACCTGAACAAGCTGCCACATTAAAATACCATGAAATGTATTGACACAGCTTAGTTAATTTACTGAGATTTTGGGGGTTTAAAACATGTTTGTAACCATGTGTTAGACAAAGGTATTTGAATAGTTTTACTAATTTTGGTTTGTCTGCACATTTCTGCTGGACTTAATTCAAGCCATAGTGCGGCCTGAGCTCTCTCCTCTCCAGTGTGTGTGGGTCATGATGTTGTTTACGCATGGACGGATGCTCCGCAGCTACCTGCCACTTCACACCCAGGGGACAGCCTCTCCACAGCCCGTCACACAGGAGAGCTCTCTCCATTCAACTCATGTCAAACACGGCTGCCACCTTTTCTTACCAGAAGAAAATCTTGGAGAGAAGATTAGCTGAGGCCGACGGATTATCCTTCGCCTCCTTCGGCGGAGGTTCCATCCGCACCAGGACGTCCAAAAACACAACCTGAGGAGTTAGTCTGCAGGCTGTGTGGCAGGAGGGATATCGACTAAAGACTCAGAGAAGAAAACAGTGATAGAGCAGCGTCTGTAAACTCCAACAGTCTGTCAGTACTTCACCTCTCAGGACTCAGGGATTATTCCAGCAGAAACACTCCACTGTCAAGTGAACACGGCGCTGCGTAATCCCGCCCACCGCCTCTGGATTGGCCGACACGAGTGTCCATCATTTCCCACCACATGGACTCCATCCCGTCTTCATCCAATCGTATTTAGTTTTACTTCTTTTAGGGAAACACTGGTAGATTTGTTTGGGATTTGCACACAAACTAGAAGACCTTTGGACCCGTGGTGAAAGTAGAAAGATGCTTAAATGAAAATCAAGTCCACACCGTGCAAATACTTTTAAAATTCAAATGAAAAGACTTGAAACTTGTTCCTTTATCAGACCCGAGAGAGGAAAATTGGACAAGGAAATCCAGAAACTGTATCAATAACTTAATAATAATATTATAATAAGATCTTCAAAGTAAAGGTAAATGAGGCTTGAGGTCTTATTTGATGTCATACAGTTGCTGATATAGACTCGAAGTCAAAACACCAAAGAAGTGACTGACTCTTCTTACATCTTCTGCTGTAATCGATAGGACCAATATATCCTTTCATTTATCAGCGTATGTAAACCACAATTTAGTGGCCGGTCTGGATCAGGCAACATCTGAGTCATACCTGCATAATAAGCACAGGGAGACAGGATGTCATGTTATTCAATGAATAAACACAAGACTTTCAATCATTTAATCAGTAATTTAAACCCCCTGGATCTACACTGATTCATTCATTCCCGTCAAGGATGCCACAGATTACATTTCAGTTGATTTTGACTTTAATATATTACATTCATCAACCAGAATCCAGACCTTTGAAATGTCTTTCATACATTTTCCTAATCCCCTAAATTTATAAAAAGTACTTGTTTTCATTTGGAAAAGTGAAAGTCGAAGATTAACAAACAGCAACTAACAAACTCATTAAATGTGTCTTAAAATATCAAACATATAAAAGGAGAAATACAGTATATTAAACAGTGAGTGAAATACCATCCTAACAATACTTTCCTTGCTCAATTACAACATTTGATTCACCTTAAATTATCATCTGTCCAGTATATAATACATTTACAGTGGTTGTATTTAACACAACTTTGTGTTTGTGACAAAAAAAGTAAAAGTCAAATTTAATCCCATTCAAAAATAAAAAAGCATTTAAAATTTACCTTAAAGTTGGACTCCTCTGTGCAGTGACAGAACGTGAAAATTCTTGTCTGCCAGTTTGTGTCTCCTCCTCCTCATTATTGAGGTCGAATCCAAACCCTTCTCCCATTTGCAGTTTGCCTCCAAAATTCACTTCCTCTTTTCATCAAAACTTACTTTTTTGTATTCATCTAAATCCAGAGAAGCTAAATGCATCACAGTGAAATTGTGTTTTATGTAAAACGCACATGTCCCTTCTCCAACAGTGGTTGTTACATATCCTTGTCGACTTTAAAATCTTTAGGAGGGAAAGTAGGCTGCCGGCCTACTGAGACAATAAGGATTAAAGACCCTTAAAAACATGACCCTTAAGGATTCAGTGGTTTTTATTTCAACATTTAAATTGTGACTGTTGGAGAAACTTTTTTATTTCATGTTGAATTAACAACCTTTCAGACAAGTCAAGAGTTCAGAGATCAACAACCAAACATGGAATGAACAACAACAAACACAAAAACCCACTTCAAATCATTTGGTATCTTGAATTCACGCTGAGTGAGGCCCAAACAATAAAATATCTCTGTGAATGTTTCAGTTCTCCATTAGTGAACCAAACAGAGCCACAGAAGATGTCCGATGAGGAGAGTGAGAAGCTGAGCGTGTGCAGGACTGACCTCATGTCTTCATACTCACAGGAGAGAAGAGCCTGAGATCCAGTGTTGGTTCAGAGACAAACCTGCAGGTGTCACTGCTGCTGGAACAGATGATCAATGAGACACACTCCTCTCCAGAGGGAGGCGCTATCACGAGTTTTACTCTTCCGTATTTTCAGTTAGAAAGGCGGGGCCAGTCCAGAGCAGGGCACAATCTCATTGGCAGAACGATGAGTAGGCGTGGTCACAGGTGTGGTAAGGTGTGGCTAAAAAATGTAATAAAAGAAAAAAGGTAGAAAACTAAAACAACAGGAATGTAAATGAGAAAACTAATTTTCATTAATGTTCATACAAAATTATCATATAGTCAAACATAATATACAACAATTATATTTAATGATGATTTTATGTCTTAAGTCTAATAAAATGTATTCTAAGGTAATACATACTTTCTAAGTATAAAGTAGTATAGGGTATAATATATAAGGTTACTATAAGTACACATACACACAGAATGTTCTTATAACACGTCCATGATTGTCGGCCACAGGTTTTCAAAGTGGCTCCAGACAGTTTCAGGTGAGGCTCAGTGAATGAGAGTGAAATAATATTAGTTATCAAAAGGTGATCATGTAGATTAAAAAGTTAAGCAGATTCATATATATGGTAAATTTAATTATTTTTTCCAACTTTCCCTGATTCTGAAAAAAATAATAAATACCTAAGTAGTTATTTTAGATTTTTTAGTTTTCTGGATTTCTGTCCAACAGTAACGTGAGGCCTCGTTCACTCAATCTGTTTCAGTTATATATGTGTTGGGTACTTGCTGTGGTCTACATGTTATACACTCACCAAGCACTCTATTAGAAACCTGTACACCTATTTATATCTGCAGTTACTAATCATGTGGCAGAAGTGCAATGAATAAAATCATACAGATACGGGTCAGGAGCTGCAGTTAATGTTCACATCAACCCTGAGAATGGGGGGAAGATGGGATCTCAGCGACTTTGACCATGATTGGTTTGAGTATTTCTGAAACTGCTGATCTCCTGAGATTTTCACACACGACAGTGAGTCTGTCAAGTTACTCAACGTCAGGAGAAGAATGGCCGGACTCGGCTCGAGACGACAGAAGGGCTAACTCAGGTCACCACGTTTTTACAACGGAGGTGAGCAGGAAAGAATGACACATGGAAGCCTGAGGGGAACGAGCTACAGGAGCCATCAGGATCGAGAACAGAAATCTGAGGCTGCCGTGGACACAGGCTCACAAAACCTGGACAGATGAAGACTGAAAAAAACGTAGCCCGGCCTGATGATCTGGATTTCTGCTGAGGCTGCAGATGGTAGGAACAGAATCTATCATTGGATATGACTGTCTGGATACTGTCCCATATAATTCAACTCCATTGATTATCACCCAAGTCAACTGTGACGACCTTTGGGAAGAGGTTTCATCTGAAGTATACCTGACTCAGCATGTAAGAGTAGCTTATGGCCAGGGACGCTGGAAGTAGCAGTGCTGAGGGGGCTGCAGCACCCTCTACAGGCGACAGACTGGAACTGTGAGAAACATTTTTAGATGAGCATCAGGCCAAAAATAAAGCCATTCAGATTTTTTTTATATCTGATTTTGTTTTAGACAAAATACACTTTTGTGTATACCCTGATACAATGAAACATAGAACATGACTTAGATAATGTTAGGTAGCAACCAAGAGGTTTTCTTTAGAAGCCCTAAAGCCATTAAAGTTTGCTGTCTGTTGTAGTTTAAAATGTTCTAATAACTGGTATAAAATGTTGTTAACCATTCAAGTCAAGACAGAAATGTTGTACTGCTGCGTTGCTGCATTTAATATGACGTCATTGATTACACTTTGTCTCAGGAACCCCAGGTCTGACTGACTTCCTGTGTCCCTGCTCATTGCGGACATGATGTTTTTTGATAAAATCTGTTGTCTCCCATTATTAACGCCATGTGGCCTGACTACCTAAAAAGATTTAGAGCAGGAATGTTTTAAACTCAGTTGGTCAGTGGGCTGATTCATTATCGCTGCATTATAAGTGACTCTGTTTTTTTTTTTTCGATGGAAAACTCCGATGGATGAGAATAGTGGACATGAAAAACAACATATATGTTCACGTATGAACTGGTAATCATTAGTCATTTGCCCAAATAGATGAACTAGTAACCGGACTTTGTCACATCGCCTCTTTTTTTTAGGATTACTCATTACTCCTTTATTATTTTTGATGTTAATGTCATACCCGGTCTCTTTTTTCACACTATAACACGGGCACACAAAGGAAGCCTTTCAAATGCTTCTCGCCAAAACGTAATGACTAACTGCCAGCTCATGTGTTCTTTACCTCATCACTCTCAGAGACCTGTGTCTCTCCCTCACCACTAGAGATGAAGACAAGATATGTTGTCTGTAAATCATCTCAGTGAAACACATGTCCACCGTGTAATTTCCCTGCCTGGGGTGATTTTATTTCCTCTCTTTTTTTTTCTTGAATCTACTAAAAGGCCATTATACACATTCTAACCCGCCACATGGCAGGTTTGCAGATCGTGGCTTTTCTCAGCGGCCTTGCCGGGCTGGGGGCCACTATTGGTGCCACAGTGTCCAATGAATGGAGGGTCACCAGCCGGGCGTCCTCGGTCATCACAGCGACCTGGATCCTTCAGGGTCTGTGGAAAAACTGTGCTGGAAATGCAATTGGAGCTCTGCATTGCAGACCACATCACACCATCTTTGGGCTGGAGGGTAAGTTCAGAGTGTCTCGACTGCCACACACACACACACACACACAAAATCTGTTCAGTCTTTCCTGAAAACATTCATCGTTAAATACCTTGATGAGTAAATTATGTTATTTGTCTAGTGTGTGCACATACATATAAAGTTATGGTAACACTGTGTACATTCAGGGGAGATGCTTTATGAAATATCCCTAATAGTTTTTGAATAGTTTTCAGTGTAAGGCACTAAAAACTATTCCCTACAAAAAGACATGAATCACCTTGTTTCCAAAAGCTTATTGATGATGTGTAAAGTAATTAAACTGCTGCCAATTCTTTCAAAACTCAAAATTCGAAGGGTAAATTCACAGCATATTCTGGTGTAGAAGACATTTAAACATCTTACTACAATACACATTACCACTCTGAATACGGATTTAATGTATAATTTATAATGACTCTTGAAGATTATTGGCGGATTTATGTCTGTTTTGCAAAGGAAGCTTATTGTTCTTACATAAATATCTCTATTTTAGGATTCTGTCTGACAGTGTATTGTCAGGAATAGACTTAAATTGTCTTTGTTCTAAAAAGGGTAAATGGTCATGATATATTCTGATAACTAACTTTGTAAAGGTAAACTGAAAAAAGAAATAATCAAAGCATTTGTTAATGTAATTTATGTTCCAGATGATTGCCCTCATTTTGGGTTTGTGTAAATGTGTAATCTTTTGTTGGAAATATCCAACTGAGAGTGTCTGAGTCACAGAAGGTTCAGCAGAGGTCAAGTAAACAGGAAGTAAACAACAGTATTGGGTCAGCAAGAGACAAAGACAAATTACAATATTTAATGAAATGTGTTGTCAAATCGTTATTTTTTTTGTTTTGTCATTGCAGCATTTATACTTAATATTTATTTTGGCATTTTGTTCATGATTTTCCTTTTGTTACTGTATTTATTAACTTTTTTTATCTATCAGTTTACCAGTTCAGTTGATCAGTTCGACATTACGTTGTCCATTTAGTCTTGGATTTTTACATTTTGTTTTCTTTGCATTTTCTAAAAACATTTACCAAACAGGTTATTGTTGTTGTCATCTTAATTTTTAACACACCTGAGTGCATTAACCGTCTCATCAATGAATTAGGAGACAAATATAATGTAAGGTTCATTGTATTTATTCTATTGAGTTGTATATTATTGAGTTGCTTATTCATCTCTACATTTATCTACATTTAACTTGGTGCGTGTATATGTTTAAATCCTCCACAGTACACACTGTCGTTCCTGTCATCACACTACTGCCCCCATCAGATAGAGCTGAGAATCTTGACTCTTTTTTCACGGTGTCAATTATGCAGAAATAAATAAATGTAGAATTCAATAATTAAATATGTAGAAAAATGAAAAATGAAATATATAGAATAGTTTAGTTATTTATTGATCATTATAGGTAGGTGCGAAGCTCTAATATACATTGTGTATGCATTCTGAATGCCTTGTTAATTGCTTTTGTCCTGTTGTACTAGCTTTCAGACGATATAGACAGTTTTAAAAATATTACAAAAGCAAAAATTACTGAAGTACTTTCCCGTTATGGTATTATTGTAACATATTAATCAAATGATTGTAATAGTACTGGACACGATGCCACCACAACAATACTTTTCTGTGTTGCTTCAGTCCCAATCATCTCTCTGTGTGTCACGTGTACTGGTTGAGGGGGTGGAAGTCGCTATACACTATTGGCTACTTGTTGATGGTCCGGGCCAAACTCCTCCCTTCAGAATTCGAGTCTTCGCAACACATTAACCATCAATCACAGCCTCTCCATTGAACTTGCTTGTGCGGAGCCGAGCCACATTTTCAACAAGCTTTACCAGCCAGGGGACCGCTGATCAATTCTAAGTCCAACAGCAACTGGAGCGCAGAAAACCTCCTCTTTGCGGTATGAGCAGCATGTTTCAGGAGATCGTGGCCTTCATATTCAGCACCTCAGGGTGGGTGCTGGTTTCCTCCACTCTGCCGACGGACTACTGGAAGGTGTCTTCACTTGATGGAACAGTCATCACCACTGCTACCTACTGGTCCAATCTGTGGAAGGCTTGTGTCACCGATTCAACAGGAGTCTCCAACTGCAAAGACTTTCCCTCCTTGCTGGCACTGGATGGTCAGCTCTTTTTCATGTTGGTTGAATGCTTATTTTTCCTGCCTGTGACTCAGCTCATTACTTCAAGTTTTTAATGGTTTCGATCGATCGTGTTGACTTAAGCTTCTGTTTATTTCCAGCTGAAGAGCACATGGTAATATCTGATATTTTCATATTTCTTTTATCACACTTTTCTGTTCTATCGCTGATTCTCTAAAATTTGCTTGAAAAATTCAGGTTAAAGCTTATTGCAAGCCAATTATAAATCCTACAGTTGAATTCAAGTCCCAGAGGAACGGCTCATTTACCTCCAAATGTGTCAATGTTTAGCCTCAGCTCTCTGAGCCTGAAAGCTGTGAAGGAGATTTACTGGGAACCTGAGGCAGTTTCTACCACGGCTGAATGGTTTCAGCAGGTTAACCGCCGAGGTAATATTTACCCCAACATCACATCTGAATGGGACATTTCATACCAGGGCAGACACCACACTAGCAGGAGTGCTTAAAGATAATTATGGTCACTCGTGACAAATTGTGTTTCATGTGTAAATCGGCCAGAAGGTCAATGACTCATTGACCTTGTTGTGGGCGGAAGTGAGGGACACCAGAGAGCACAAGCACAGAGAATAATTCAGACGGCACGTGCACTGAGCTCTGTTTTGTGTTTGCAGGTTTCATCCAGGCCTGCAGGGGGCTGATGATCGCGGCCATCTGTCTGGGTTTCTTCGGTTCCATATTTGCCCTCGTTGGAATGAAATGCACCAAAATTGGAGGAACGGACAAAGTCAAAGCCAAGATCGCCTGCTTTGCTGGAGTTAATTTCATTCTTAGTGGTAAGTACAGCAGACCTGTGGAACTATTTGTGTTACAGCATTTTTCTGTTGATCTAATTTCACTTTTTCATATTCGTCTCAGGCCTCTGCTCGTTGTCGGCGTGTTCCCTTTACGCACATCGGATAACACAAGAGTTTTTCGACCCAATGTATATTGCACAGAAGTAAGCACCATGTATCTGTATATCCATAATGTTTAAATGTAACTCAACCAACTCAGTGACATTAATGCATCCGTCTTTGTCCCTAGGTACGAACTGGGAGCTGCTCTTTTTATCGGATGGGCAGGTTCAGTCCTCTGTATCATTGGAGGCAGCATTTTCTGTTTCTCCATCACAGATTCCTGCACCAAAAGGTTTGTATGAGATATATGTTATAAATAACCTCCTGAGTGAATGTTTTTTGTTGTGTCATATATTCTGTCTGATGAAGATGAATCTGTGTTCTCTCCCTCTCTCCACAGCCGCAGTCAGGCCAAATATATCTACAGAGGTGCAACCTCACACTCTCATATCTCGTCGCACCCAAGAGGGCAGGCGACCTCTGTAAACCAGAGGCTGCCTCCAGACTACAGCAGCTCCCCTGGGAGTCAGCACTTTGATAAGAATGCATATGTTTGAAGAATGTGAATATGAAACACTATTAGTTGAAGCCACTGGTGAGTCTAATATAGATAAGTCTTTGAGACATGAACGAAAGTTGGTTTGTCTACCATCAGCAACATTTGCTGATATTCATCTATGACCCACCAGGAATTAAGTTAAACACATTTGTGTTTCTTCCAGGTGTATGTTAGTTCAAAGGTATATGACATTTTACTTTGCTGGGAATTGATATTTTCCATAACATTTCTGCATGTCTGTATTTACCAGTTCTACATATTGCTGTACATTAAATATTTTTTTTATTAATATGGCACTTAGTAGTGTGCCACATTAATTAAAAATGTCTATTTTGCAATGTTAACCAAAGTGAAAAACAAGTCCTGGATCCACCCCATTGTCTGGATCCGCCCCCAAAACATAAAATTGTAGAGTAAATCCGTTCAGTAGTTCTCACGCAATCCTCGTAACATTCAAACAAACTGACAAACAACTTCTTTGGCAGAGATAAATGAAAAAGATGTGTCTTATAATTACATGGCAAATAATCCAAAGCACTTGTAATGCCTGCATCATTTTCTATTGTAGTAGTTTTGTAGACATTTCCTTTGGTGGTTGGACCTTGTAGCTGTAAATGCAAAATTGTTTTTTGTATGATTTTATATTAAGTAAAGTTATTGTTTCTGTGAGTTCAGAAGCGTGTAGAGAATTATGAGCAGTCTCAAAGAAATAGGAACAAAACTGATTAAAATAAAAGTAATGCAGCAGAGTTGACTTTGTGTCTCGTTTTGTCAACAGATGATGTTTCACCTGCACGTCATTGTTTACACTTTATACTGAGATGCTCCATCAGAATCTCTTTACTTTAATGTGTAAAGGTGGTAGATAAGAATGATCAAACATGTATAGGAGGGTGCAAGCCTATATGCCTATTTTTACTATAAGTGGATATTAAATGTGTTGTCGCTTCGTACCACAGTGTAAAAGGGATGTAAACCTGAAAAGTGATGTGAAATATCGAAAGAAGGAGGCACACTCCAGGGAGTTTACAGTAAACATCTCACACAGTGGTGCAGCGCCCTCATCAACACTAACAGCACACTGTCACACCCTCCACGCCTCACTCCAGCATCATCTTACCTCTTGCTTCTGCTGACCGCTGAGCAGGAGATTAAACCTTAATGCACTTTCTGCATTGCACTTATGTGAAAAAGCGTAATTACCCAGCTCAGTGGACGCTACCTGCTTTAACTGAGCGACTCCAGACATGAAGAAACGACTGGTACAAATACTTGGCTTCTTGATTTCGTCCCTGGGATGGTTGTTTGTGCTGTGCACTATGGCCATGGACTACTGGAGGATCACACAGTTGGGAGGACAAGGGGGCTCCTTCATCATCAGAGTGGCCTGGTACTGGTCCAACCTGTGGAAGGACTGTTTTACTGATTCCACCGCTATCACCAACTGCAGAGACTTCCCTGTGCTCTGGACCGTCACCCGTAAGTGCTCTATGTGTTTGATATACCTCACAACAAGTTTGTCCAATTCTGCTTCAGTTTGACAAAGGTTTTAATCTGCAATTTCTAACAAAGTTAAATTTAATGATAGTAGAGTAATACGTCTGGTTATCTTTTAAGCCTTTGACTAATTCACAATAGGCAAGAAAACATTAACATTTTCTCAAAATTTGAATAGTAGACCTTAGATATTGGTTTAAATTCTACATAAAGCATTATGGTAATCTAACATGTTTTGTGAGAATCTATGGAAATTCATGGAAATATTATACCTCATAACTTCAGAATAATAGCTTAAGTTACAATCAATTGCCTGGTAATAATGTTTTTAGGTAAAAACGTTCTCTTAGACCCTGTTCAGACCTGGTATTAACATCCGTCCAAAGAAGTCAACAGCTCAAAGTTCCTCTGTTCAACCCAATAAAATGTGTCCTGAATGAACGACTCCTGTGATGACTTGTGATCGAATCTCACTTTCCTCCTCTATATGTAGATACACATATATGTCATTTCTGTGGGCAAACTGTTTCCGTGGTCAAAATGTTTGTGTGTCGGAGATAGAGGGAGGGATCAGCATCAACAGGGGCTGAGTGAATAAACGTGTGCTCGGAGCTGTCGAATTGTGATTGGATCTCTCAGGGGGAATGTTCATACCAGGTTTAAACTGGGCCTCAGCAGCATTTAGTTTACACCAGTTAAACCTTAACAGATACTGGACATAACACCATGATTGAGCATGAGGTGGTTGTTAAATATATTTGGTACCAGCACACCCTATAGGCCTAAGATCAATGAACAACTTTGTGGCGGTATCATCTGATCTCGGCCGTATGTATTGGACACACGGGTGAAGAGAGGTGCAGAACATTCAGGTGCTGTACCAGACTGTTGAAGGAAAGTAGGATCTAAGCCGAAAGGCGGTTGATCTTCATATCAAACTTCACCTTCATGAGCTTTGGATTGTAACTGAAAGAGCAAGATTGCAAATACAATGATTTTCCTCAATCGGTTGGCCAGACACAGCCTAAGCGGTAGGTTAAGGGGCTTCCAATATCCAGGTTGTTGAGACATCTGATAAGGATGGACGCATGGATGGATGGATGGATGGATGGAAGGATGGCCGGAGGGAGGGAGAGATTTGATTTCAGTCTCACATCAGCCTCTTTTCAGTCTGACAGAAAGCGAACTCTGGAAATTTAACCTTTTCTGCTGAATCATTTTTTGTATTTTGTCAAAACCAAACTCTTCCTGTTTCCCTCAGCTTTCGTCCAGGGAGTTCGAGGATTGCTGATGTTCGGGTTAACGTTTGGATCCTTTGCTGTGGTGCTTTGCTTTCTTGGGATGGAGTGCACTTTTATCGGTGGAGCTGATAAAACCAAGGACAAAATGGTTTTCGCCGGTGCAGTATTCCACGTGGTTGGGAGTGAGTACAGATCATTGCGTGCGTGTGTGTGTTTGTCTTTGTGAATGACGGAAACTTTTAACCCTCATTGTTTCTTGGTTTCAACGAAACCTCTGCACACAGGTGTAGCGGATATTGCTGGCTACTGCTTATACATCAACAGGGTTGCCAGAACAACCTTTGCGGACAGTATAGGACCAGGAGTCTTACGGTACTTTTTTACACTTCCGCAATATTTTTACAAGTGTTAACTTTGAACTTCAGAGGACTTTGTTGTGCCCTCCAGGTATGACCTAGGAACTCCCATATTTCTTGGATTGATGGGATGTTTCTTAATCCTGTTGGGTGCAATGTTTTATGCTGTGACAGTCTGCAGAGCAATATGGCCTAAAAGGTATCTAAACCATCCACCTTTATCCTTTTTTCTGTACTTGCAAAAGTCATAGTGCCTAACTACATTTGTCGATGTTTTACAGTAAAGGGGTTTATGTCTATCAAGGAGGCACATACATGGTCCCTCGCTCCAGAGGACAAACGTACACTGGATACTACAGACCCTCGTTGCAATACGGATCTTACCTTGGCTCAGGACGGTCCAACAGCTCCAAGATCTCAAAGCTCTCTCAAACAACACCGACTAAAATCTCAGAAAGAGATGCATTTGTTTAATATCTCCAATCTATTTTGTTGTGTATATTTTATCCAAGAGACGAGCACAAAGCAGCAGTTCTGATGACAATGAGCATATTGTGGATTAATTTCCTTCAGCCTTCTCTTCAGAGCAGCATATGTATATTTTTAAGTTTGTGTTGTTGTTATTCACTTGTGATGTTTGTTTTCATAAAGCTGGTCACATTCTGTAGTAAATAAACTGTGTTTACGCTGCATTCATTAACTTTGTTGTCATTTAATCAACAACATGTACAACTGGGAACATCACTGGGATCGCTATGCATTAATATGTAATTAAAAATGAACTTTGCACCTAACAATGAGCCTTCACAATTATTTCTTTGATTAAAATGTAGTGTATTACATAAAGATATTGCTCATGGCAGAACCTATGTTACACCAGTGTACCCTCAGTTTTCGAAAAAATGCAAGTTATTTCATCACTCTGCATTGTGTATTAAATACAAATTATATCAGCATCATTGTTATAGTGGAACATGCCATTTGTAATTAAAAACTAAAAAGTTACATAAAACGGCCAGACTCCTGACTACCAACAACAAACACATTTCAAACACATCATCAAAGTGACCTTCACTAAACAAGGCATAACATGTGATGATGTACACAAACCCTGTTGTGTGCGTGTGTGTGTGTGTGTATGTGTGTGTGTAAGTGTGTGTTTCCTTTTGCATCCAGTACCTGAGGAGGCTCTTTCAGGCCAACAGTGCCTGACATGTGTTAATTGGATTATATGACTGCCGGTGGCATACCATCAATGCTTGCATTAAGTAAAATCTATTTCAGCACAAGGCATGATGATTAAATGAATGTACCTGCATTTTGTTGCGTGTGCTTAGCTGTTTTTGGACAGAGGACAATTGTGCCAAACTCGTATTATATATTATATACAACTAATATTGTACTTTTTACGTTTTAATGTTGTTCTTTACTTTGAAACTGGTATTGAAAGGTGCTATAAAATAATGTTTATTATTAGTTGATATATTATCATAATAATGATAACAAAAATTATAACAATGATCATAAGTGTTATTATTATTGTTATTATTGTTATTATTATAATTATTATAATTATTACTATTATTATTATTATTATTATTATTATTATTATTATTATTATTATTATTATTATTATTATTATTATTATTATTATTATGTGTGTTTCACAGTGGTGTGAACTGTGTGAGGGGTTGGAAGATACTTTAATAGACCATTGGCTGAGGTTAACGATGGAAGAAACTCCTCCCAAGTGTATATGACAGTCCACAGCCCAGTAACTATAAATCATAAGCTTTTCATTGAACTTGCTCGTGCAGTGCCGAGCCTAATTTTAACAAACTTTACCGGCCAGGGAACCATTGATCAATTTTGAGTCCAACGATCAACATAGGAGCCAGCCTCTGTTGTGTGGAGAACTCTTCTGTGCAGCATGAGCAACATTTATGTGGAGATCGTGGCCTTCATATTAAACATTTCTGGGTGGGTGCTGGTGTGCTCCACCTTGCCGACGGACTACTGGAAGGTGTACTCACTAGATGGAACAGTTTTAGCCACTGCTACCTACTGGTCCAATCTGTGGAAGACCTGTGTCACCGATTTGACAGGAGTCTCCGACTGCAAAGGCTTTCCCTCCTTGCTGGCGTTGGATGGTTGGCTCTTTTTTATGTTGATTGAATGCTTGGTTGAACGTTTGGTTTTCCTGCC